>NC_139994.1:6092651-6117651 GCF_964263955.1 Coregonus lavaretus
TATGGGGAGAGAGAGAGAGAGGGAAAGAGATCGGGAGAGAGAGGAGAGCAAGTGAGATGGGGAGAAGAGAGAGAGAGAGAGAGGGAAAGAGATGGGGAGAGAGAGAGAGAGAGAGAGAGAGAGAGAGAGAGAGAGAGAGAGGAGAAAGAGGGGGAAAGAGAGGGGAGAGAGAGAGGAGAGCGAGTGAGATGGGGAGAGAGAGGGAGGGAAAGAGAAAGATGAAGGGAGAAAGGCAGAGGATTAATTAGAAATGTTTCATCCAGTAAACCAGGACTTTCCTAGTGAGATGAGATGTGTGCTGGCATCATCTTAGTAACCCCACTGTCCAGAGTCATAAACCTTAGGTCCATTCGTCATGGAAACAGATCTTGTTCCTTGCTAATTTTTTCCTCTCGGTAGCGTTAATCACCCATCGGATTTTCCTAAATAACTCATCAATTCTTCAGACAAACTGTAATGGCTACTCCTAATCCCACTGTCAGATCCTGTTAAGTGTGTGTGTCTGTGCCTGAGGTATCGCCACTGCGTTATTACAACAATTCCCACTGGCAGTTCGTTTTGCCATCCTTGAACAACATTGCCCACCAAGGTACGGAATGAGCGAACGAACGCTGTCATTGGGGGGGAAATAGTGGCGTTCGGAAAACATTCTCATTTTGAAGAATTCAGCCCCGTCGGATTCCATACCCCCTGACGGGAATCTTAACTGGCTTAGGCAGGTGTGTCTGGCCAGGTGACAGCGCTAGTCAGAGCAAATTGGGTCCGCTCAGTTTTACATGCCAGAATTTAAACCCACTGATGTGATTTGGATGTAAAAACAACACAGCTATACACATGTACTCTATAGTCACCTGGCTAATTTAGATTTACTCAGTTTGGCAGGGGAACTGATGTTCCAGTCTGGATGCGATCTGGCCTGCATCGTGTTAATGACATGGCTAGTTAGGGTACTCAGAGACTGCTACATAAATTATGTGTTGTATACATTAGCATTAATATGTGATCTTAAGTGCCTTTTCTGGTCTGAATTGCAAGAGGGTGATTTGATGAAGTGTGTCGCTCTGGGCAGTTTCCAGTGTGATTTCAGGCCCGGTAACCATGACTGCTCTCCTCACGCTCTCAGTAATCAAGGCTACTGCTCCTTACCTGTTGGAATACATTTGAATTAATGGTAATATTCCCTTACAATTGATATGGTCAGGGGGTTATCTCTTGCTCCATTTGTTCCTGAGGGTGAGTGCGTTTGTATGTGAGTGCAATTTTAAATGTGTGTGTATGTGTGTGTGTGTGAGAGTGTGTGTGTATGCTTGTGTGCATAGCTTCAGGCGTACTAATAGCAGTATCTTATTAAAGCAATGAGCAACCACACATTGTTAATTTTCCAAAGGTCAACAACCCAGAATGTTTAAATAATCTCCACCAAATGGAAGAAAAACTCTCTGTCAAAGTCTCCGGCTAACATTCTGCTCCGAATTTCTGCTAAAAAAACACAGACGTCAAAATCTGTTCACCAGTCAATTGCCTCCCCTGGTCTGACTGCTGTTATTACTGTACCAGCAGGGTCCAATTTCTCTCTCTCTCTCTCTGGACATCACTCACACCCACCGATACACACATACAGTACAAACGTGCGTGCGCTCACACACACACACACACACACACATACAGAAGCATAGACACATGCTTGTGTGTGTGTGTGTGCGGGCATGCGTGCATGTGTTTACTTCACATGTATATAACCCAACCCCATCTCCCTCCCGTCGCCTTGCCTGTAGCGGTGGAAGACAAGGTCTCACCCAGTCTCTGCTTCTCTCTCCTCTACTGTTAAACTGGTGGGTGTGTGGAATGAGAGAGGCCAGGCCTGCAGAGTTGATGTAAGTAACTAAATCAACATCCTGACCCCAGTGTTGTGGGTTTGAGACATGAAGGTCAGTCAATACGGAACATTTCAAGAACTTTGAAAGTTTCTTCAAGTGCAGTCGCAAAAATCATCAAGCGCTATGATGAAACTGGCTCTCATGAGGACCGCCACAGGAATGGAAGACCAAGAGTTACCTCTGCTGCAGAGAATAAGTTCATTAGAGTTACCAGCCTCAGAAATTGCAGCCCAAATAAATGCTTCACATAGTTCAAGTAACAGACATATCTCAACATCAACTTTTCAGAGGAGACTGTGTGAATCAGGCCTTCATGGTCGATTTGCTGCAAAGAAACCACTACTAAAGGACACCAATAATGAGAAGAGATCTGCTTGGACCAAGAAACACGAGCAATGGACATTAGACCGGTGGAAATTTGTCCTTTGGTCTGGAGTCCAAATTTGAGATTTTTGGTTCCAACCGCCGTGTCTTTGTGAGACGCGGTGTGGGTGAACGGATGATCTCTGCATGTGTATTTCCCACCGTAAAGCATGAAGGAGGAGGTGTTATGGTGTGGGGGTGCTTTGCTGGTGACACTGTCTGTAATTTGTTTAGAATTCAAGGCACCCTTAACCAGCATGGCTACCACAGCATTCTGCAGCGATACGCCATCCCATCTGGTTTGTGCTCAGTGGGACTGTCACTTGTTTTTCAACAGGACAATGACCCAACACACCTCCAGGCTGTGTAAGGGCTATTTGATGAAGAAGGAGAGTGATGGTGTGCTGCATCAGATGACCTGGCCTCCACAATCCCCCGACCTCAACCCAATTGAGATGGTTTGGGATGAGTCGGACGGCAGAGTGAAGGAAAAGTCGCCAACAAGTGCTCAGCATATGTGGGAAGTCCTTCAAGACTGTTGGAAAAGCATTCCAGGTGAAACTGGTTGAGAGAATGCCAAGAGTGTGCAAAGCTGTCATCAAGGCAAAGTACAGTACCAGTCAAAAGTTTGGACACACCTACTCAAGGGTTTGTCTTTATTTTTTACTATTCTCTACATTGTAGAATAGTAGTGAAGACATCAAAACTATGAAATAACACATATGGAATCATGTAGTAAGCAAAAAAGTGTTAACACCTCCTCCTCCATGCTTTACAGTCTGAAATACACATGCGGAGATCATCCATTCACCCACACCGCGTCTCACAAAGACAAGGCGGACTCCAGACAAGGCGGACTCCAGACCAAATGAGAAATTTCCACTGGTCTAATGGCCATTGCTCGTGTTTCTTGGCCCAAGCAGGTCTCTTCTTCTTATTGGTGTCATTTAGTAGTGGTTTCTTTGCAGCAATTCGACCATGAAGGCCTGATTGACACAGTCCCCTCTGAACAGTTGATGTTGAGATGTGTCTGTGAATCATTTATTTGGGCTGCAATTTCTGAGGCTGGTAACTCAGATGAACTTATCCTCTGCAACAGAGGTAACTCTGGGTCTTCCATTCCTGTGGCAGTCCCCGTGAGAGCCAGTTTCATCATAGCACTTGATGGTTTTTGCGACTTACCTTCATGTCTTAAAGTAATGATGGACTGTCGTTTCTCTTTGCATATTTGAGCTGTTCTTGCCATAATATGGCCTTGGTCTTTTACCAAATAGGGCTATCTTCTGTATACCCTCCCTACCTTGTCACAACACAACTGATTGGCTCAAACGCATTAAGAAGGAAATCAATTCAACAAATTAACTTTTAAGAAGGCACACCTGTTAATTGAAATGCATTCCAGGTGACTACCTCATGAAGCTGGTTGAGAGAATGCCAAGAGTGTGCAAAGCTGTCATCAAGGCAAAGGAAGGCTATTTGAAGATTATATTTTGATTTGTTTAACACTTTTTTGCTTACTATATGATTCCATATGTGTTATTTCATAGTTTTGATGTCTTCACTATTATTCTACAATGTAAACAATTGTAAAAGTAAAGAAAAACCCTTGAATGAGTAGGTGTGTCCAAACTTTTGACTGGTAGTGTATATTTTTTAAATATATGTTCCTTTATTATTTTACCTTAACCCTACCATCCCTCCACTAATTGGAGTAAACTAATGGACAACAACATTTAGGCTTCTTCATCCAGCTTATACATACTATATACTTTTGACGGACACTATATATTTTACATATTTTGTTTGTTTTTAGTCCCATCTTTCAGCTCCACTCAATTTCTCCAATCTACCTCTGAAAACCATCCAGTTTTGATTTCTATTTGCAATATAGACCACCCTGCTACTCTGTCAAGTTAATCACAGGCCCCCCAAAAGTAAATTGTTTTTCATCACTGGGTATCATACAGATTCAAAGTATTTTTACTGAGGACAAACAAAAACCGACAGACATTTGATTTCGGGGGACCGCTGTGAATCACTGAAAAACATAAAAAGTTCTGAATGAGGGGTTGTGATGGCCTCCGATAGCATCTTTTTCATTTAAATGTTTTCTCTTCTCTCATCCATTCCACTCTCTGGAAACCCATTAGCAATTTCTCTGTAATGCCTTGGAGTGATTGCGAAACTCATTTTGAATGGCACAATCTGAAGTCTGCTGTTGTATGGTTTTCCCATAGGTACAATTTTCTATCTTTTCACACGGCTAAGATTCGATCTGGCTCCTTTTAGATTAAACACATGAAACACAAAATCGAAGTCTCTCACTCATTCTCTTGATCGCAATGTACATTTTTGTATTAAACTGATGGGGGAGGATAAGGTGCAGGTGGCATACTGAAGGGGGAGGATAATGTGCAGTTGGCATACTGATGGGGGAGGATAAGGTGTAGGTAGCATACTGATGGGGGAGGATAAAGTGTAGGTAGCATACTGATGGGGGAGGATAAGGTGCAGGTGGCATACTGATGGGGGAGGATAAGGTGCAGGTGGCATACTGATGGGGGAGGATAAGGTGCAGGTGGCATACTGATGGGGGAGGATAAGGTGCAGGTGGATGACAAACACACACCTTAGATTTTCCTGTTGTCCTACGGTATAGGTCAGGATGAAATAACAATATGTTACATAATGTGGAAAATCTCACTTGTGACAGAAATGCAAGGCTGATTCCTGTCGCAAGTGATGGTCAATCAAAGTGTAGTCTCTTTAACCTCTTAAGGATCGAACCCTTTTTTTCATTTTTTTTCCTCCATCATCTTTGAAATGCAAGAGAAAGGCCACAATATAATATTGCAGTTAAGGCACAATTTAGATTTTGGCCACTAGATGGCAGCAGTGTGTATGCAAAGTTTCAGATTGATTATGTGAAGCATTGCAATACTGGACTGTTGTGTATCAAGTCTGCCCAAATGTGCCGAATTGGTCAATTGATACATTTTCAAGTACATAACTATAGAGAACATACAAAAATGATATGGTAATACAAAATGTAAGTTTACACACTCCCAGGAATGTCATACATGATGGCTCATTAGCTTATACATTAACTTTCACACATCTAGATGGCCGGGCAGGGTTGGTGTGGAGCCAGAGACAGCAGGGGTTCAAACTGTAGAACCCAGTTCCTACATTTGAATATAAAAATGCAACATTTTATCTCTGAGACCCTTAGGATGACAAATCAGAGCAAGATTACTGAATGTAAATTCAATATTTACCTACAGAGGTGAACATATCAAACCAGTTGCCGTGATACATTTTTTGTTGTTGTGCGGTCTCCTCAAACAATAGCATGGTATTATTTCACTGTAATAGCTAGTGTAAATTAGACAATGAAGTTAGATTATCAATAATTTAAGCTTTCTGCCCATATAAGTTTGCTGTTACTTACAACAGTCATGCTAATCACAATAGCGCACGTTAGCTCAACCGTCCCGTATACGGGACACCGATCCTGTAGAGGTTAAATACCCTTCACACCTTTATGGAGAATGTGGCCATTTGAGGGGATGTACGATGTATTGTACACACATACACACACCACACACACACACACACACACACACACACACACACACACACACACACACACACACACACACACACACACACACACACACACACACACACACACACACACACACACACACACACACTGTTATTCCACAATAGGAGGACACCACATATGAAGCCCATTCCTGCTCTTAAAACGTGACGTTTTCCACTCACCTTTGGAAACGTGCCACCAAAACATCAAGGCTTGAAATTGGAACTGGAAATCTAATAGCACCCAAGTGTTGGTCTTTCCTGAAGACTGAAAGCCTTGGAAGCCTGCCCAATGGCTTCTTACATGGAGCCTTTTAGGCCTGCAGCATTTAACACCACACATGGAGAAAGACGTTCTCTGAAAGCTTGTCTGGTGTTTTCTGCTCCTTTGGACTGGGCATCAAGATGGTGAGAGGGATTATTGAAGTAGTCAGAGGGTAAATTGAAAAGTCTGGTATTTGTTGTGTTTTCATCTGTGCTTTCCGTTGATCTTTTCCCTTCATATTATCTAAAAAAAACTATAAACCTATGTTGGGAAAACAAAGTAAAAAACGAAATTTCCAATGTGGAATATTATCAACTGCATGCAAATTCAGTCTATACTCCAGATTATTAGATACACAACATATTTTTTACAGTGCTGAATTGACATTTTGCTCTTCTCTATTCTCTATAGCCCTCCATGTACTGTAATGTTCTCTATATAACTCCATGTACTGTAATGTTTTCTATAGCCCTCCATGTACTGTAATGTTCTCTATAGAACTCCATGTACTGTAATGTTTTCTATAGCCCTCCATGTACTGTAATGTTCTCTATAGAACTCCATGTACTGTAATGTTCTCTATAGAACTCCATGTACTGTAATGTTTTCTATAAAACTCAATGTACTGTAATGTTCTCTATAGAACTCCATGTACTGTAATGTTTTCTATAGCCCTCCATGTACTGTAATGTTTTCTATAGAACTACATGTACTGTAATGTTTTCTATAGCCCTTCATGTACTGTAATGTTCTCTATAGAACTCCATGTACTGTAATGTTCTCTATAGAACTCCATGTACTGTAATGTTCTCTATAGAACTCCATGTACTGTAATGTTTTCTATAGCCCTCCATGTACTGTAATGTTTTCTATAGAACTACATGTACTGTAATGTTTTCTATAGCCCTTCATGTACTGTAATGTTCTCTATAGAACTCCATGTACTGTAATGTTCTCTATAGAACTCCATGTACTGTAATGTTTTCTATAGCCCTCCATGTACTGTAATGTTCTCTATAGAACTCCATGTACTGTAATGTTCTCTATAGAACTCCATGTACTGTAATGTTCTCTATAGAACTCCATGTACTGTAATGTTCTCTGTAGCTCAATTGGTAGAGCATGGTGCTTGTAACACCAGGGTAGTGGGTTCGATCCCCGGGACCACCCATACGTAAAAATGTATGCGCACATGACTGTAAGTCACTTTGGATAAAAGCGTCTGCTAAAAGGCATATTATTATTATTATGTACTGTTAACTAGGTAATGTAACCATCTGTGATGTATAGATCTCCAGAGCGGATAATGGAACTCTCCCCTGCTCACTGGGCCTCTGCTCTGGCTACACATACCTATTAAATAATGCAACCAGTCAACATAATATGCCCCCTTTCCATTCCATATGAATTTTTTAACTTCAATAAACATTTATTGTCCACTGGCCATACCTAATGGCACATTTTATTGTTTTATACAGTAATCTTTGGTAGGTGGTAAAAGTATTTTAATTTCACAGTGATCTGTTTTATTTAAGAGTGAGGTATCACCAGGGGTAGGTCTCAACTGCATCTCCCACAAACCACTGCTCTACAGGTTCTGCTCTACCAGGTTCTGCTCTACCAGGTTTGTGCTCATGAGTCAAACAAAACGTTAAAAAACTAAATATCTATTTTTGCCGTCATTTAATTTCCTTCTCCAAGTTATGCACTGTGATATTAATATTCCCCTAACCCTCCCTTAATCTGTGTCCCTGTGTGTCAGGACTCGTCATGGCCCTGCGTGCTGAACAGGGCCCTAGGTTGGAACCACTGTGTTCCTCAAATATTTTTGATAATTGAACAAATGATGCACAGCTTGTTGTGGTGTGTTCAGGTCAGTGTGGCTCCTAGAGTTAAGGGCTTGCCCCTCTGCCTCTTTATTAATTGTGAAAGTTGTTGCTTTTCATTTCTGTTTCCCTGTTCAGGCATCATTAGTCACCGCGCTGACCTGCCCGTGGCTACGGTTCCCCCTAGCAAACCCACCATCCACAGGATAAACAGTAATAGGAGCAGCTGTGTGTGGAAGGGGTGGCGGTGTGTGTGTATATGTGTGTGTGTGTGTGTATACACTACCGTTCAAAACTTTGGGGTCACTTAGAAACGTCCTTGTTTTCTAAAGAAAATCATTTTTTTGGTCCATTACATTGTTAATGTTGTAAATGGCTATTGTAGCTGGAAACGGCAGATTTTTAATGGAATATCTACATAGGCGTACAGAGGCCCATTATCAGCAACCATCAGTCCTGTGTTCCAATGGCACATTGTGTTTGCTAATCCAAGTTTATCATTTTAAAAGGCTAATTGATCATTACAAAACCCTTTTGCAATTATGTTAGCACAGCTGTTGTGCTGATTAAAGAAGCAATAAAACTGGCATTCTTGAGACTAGTTTAGTATCTGGAGCATCAGCAATTGTGGGTTCGATTACAGACTCAAAATGGCCAGAAACAAATAACTTTCTTCTGAAACTTGTCAGTCTATTCTTGTTTTGAGAAATGAAGGCTATTCCATGCGAGAAATTGCCAAGAAACTGAAGATCTCGTACAACGCTGTGTACTACTCCCTTCACAGAACAGCACAAACTGGCTCTAAACAGAATAGAAAGAGGAGTGGGAGGCCCCGGTGCACAACTGAGCAAGAGGACAAATACATTAGAGTGTCTAGTTTGAGAAACAGACGCCTCACAGGTCCTCAACTGGCAGCTTCATTAAATAGTACCCGCAAAACACCAGTCTCAACGTCAACAGTGAAGAGGCGACTCCAGGATGCTGACCTTCTAGGCAGAGTTGCAAAGAAAAAGCAATTTCTCAGACTGGCCAATAAAAAGAAAAGATTAAGATGGGCAAAAGAACACAGACACTGGACAGAGGAAAATTGGAAAAAAGTGTTATGGACAGACGAATCGAAGTTTGAGGTGTTCGGATCACAAAGAAGAACATTTGTGAGACACAGACCAAATGAAAAGATGCTAGAGGAGTGCTTGATGCCATCTGTCAAGCATGGTGGAGGCAATGTGATAGTCTGGGGGACTTTGGTGGTGGCAAAGTGGGAGATTTGTACAGGGTAAAAGGGATCTTGAAGAAGGAAGGCTATCACTCCATTTTGCAATGCCATGCCATACCCTGTGGACGGCGCTTGATTGGAGCCAATCTCCTCCTACAACAGGACAATGACCCAAAGCACAGCTCCAAACTATGCAATAACTATTTAGGGAAGAAGCAGTCAGCTGGTATTCTGTCTATAATGGAGTTGTCATGTTCGTTGATCGACGGGTCAGACCAAGGCGCACTGTGATATGCGTACAAGTTTATTAAATGAATAAACAACCGACAAAACAACAAACAAAACGAAACGTGAAGTCCAAGGCAGCGCAACACAACATACCTTAACTGGAACAAGATCCCACAACCCACTAGTGCCAATAGGCTGCCTAAGTATGGTCTCCAATCAGAGACAACGAGCGACAGCTGCCTCTGATTGGGAACCACACAGGCCAACATAGATCTATACATACTAGACTGTACAACATGGACAAACGCAGCAAGGAAAATACACACCCTGACTCAACCTACAAGCGTCCTCTGAGTCAGGGCGTGACAGGAGTGGCCAGCAATGTCAACGGATCTCAACCCTATTGAGCTGTTGTGGTAGCAGCTTGACCGTATGGTACGTAAGAAGTGCCCATCAAGCCAATCCAACTTGTGGGAGGTGCTTCGGGAAGCATGGGGTGAAATCTCTTCAGATTACCTCAACAAATTGACAACTAGAATGCCAAAGGTCTGCACGGCTGTAATTGCTGCAAATGGAGGACTCTTTGATGAAAGCAAAGTTTGAAGGACACAATTATTATTTCGATTAAAAATCATTATTTCTAACCTTGTCAATGACTACATTTCCTATTCATTTTGCTATATTTCCTATTCAAACTCATTTTGTGTACTGTATGTTTTCATGTTTATTTTCAAATGACGCCAGGGTTATGGGTTCGATTCCCACAGGGGACCAGTGTGAAAAAAATTATGAAAATGTGTGCACTCATTATACTACTGACTGTAAGTCACTCTGGTTAAGAGTCTCTGCTAAATGACTAAACTGTAATACACAGCTCTTCATATTTCAGAGCATGCACATTATAATTAAATGCATTATCATCCAATATGTTATTGTCCAATGCATTATCACCCAACGCATTATCATCCAATACATTATCATCAAAATGCATTATTATTCAAAACATTATCATCAGATGCATTATCGTCCAAAGCATTATCGTTCAATACATTGTCATCCTATGCATGATCGTACAATACAATTAATTATCATGTAATACATTACCATTCAACACATTATCATTCAATACATTATCATTCAATACATTAACATCCAATGCATTATCAAGTCTCTGCAACTGCCATGCAAACACAAGAGACCAGACGGTAATGGTATAAAAATAAAAAACTATTCTATTTATCAGTCTTATCAACAGTGCAGGTCCCCAAATCCCCCTCTCTCTCCCCACATCCCTCTCTCTCTCCCTTCATCCTTCTCTCCCTCACTCTTTGGCTTCCAGAGTTGGTCTTGATTTTCTTTGTATTTCGTTGAGTTCCAAGTTCATATTCAGAGAAGCATCTTCCATTAGATCTGTACATTACCCTGAGTGCATGAAGGCCAGGAGAGATTCTGCTAGCATGAAATATAGAATAACAGCAGCACGACTCCACTCTGTAGGGCCAGAGGGGTTCCACCAACCAGCAGAAAGAGAGGAGAGGGAGGGGGAGCGGGCTGAGGAGAGGGAGGGGGAGAGGGAGGAGGAGAGGGAGGGGGAGAGGGAGGAGGAGAGGGAGGGGGAGAGGGAGGAGGAGAGGGAGGGGGAGAGGGAGGAGGAGAGGGAGGAGGAGAGGGAGGGGGAGAGGGAGGAGGAGAGGGAGGGGGAGAAGGAGGAGGAGAGGGAGGGGGAAGAGAAGAGGGAGGGGGTACATTTTTTGGGGAGGGGGGAAGAAGGGTGAGAGATAGTGGCATTGGGAGAGAGAGAGAGAGAGAGAGAGAGCTCAAAGACATTGCTCCTGCATTTTTAACAAAAAATATAGATTTAGAGTTAGATAAAGTAGGATTTTTTGGCAGGGACATATACAGGATGCTACCCTCCACAACATAACCTTTATTCCAAACCAAAACTCCAAACCTACAACCTGATTTTGGACGGAATTACCTGGAAAGCTTTCTACTACCAAGGATTACTATTCTCAAACTATACAGCAAATGCTCTGGAAAACAAACAGAAACCTGAAAACACCATCCAACCTGGAACTGAGTGAGTAATGTTTAGTATGAAGCTATTTTTCACTTTCAAAAACCAAGAAGAAAAATTCATTACAATGATATATTTTATATTATAAGGACTGAATTCTAAGGCTACCAAGCTTAAGCTTGCTACAAAGAGATACAATTTTAATTAGCATTGACGTGTGAAGTGTGAGGTGTCAAAGCCCTTGAGCCCAACAATGGCAGGAGAGTCGTACAGTCTACCCCAACTAGAGGCCTTAGAAGAGGCCTTAGAAGCACCCCCCCACTGTTCAGAGGTCATTAAAATACAGTACCCTCTGAATGTAAAAAACGACAAGACACGAAAAGAGTACAAATTGAAACTTCTTTTGGGGAAGCACGAGACACTTTTTGCTGATTTGTATAAAAATGGGAACATAAGCAACCTTATCTTCCACACAGACCATCCCCTGGCATGGCACAGTGCTATACTAGCACACTACCCCTCTGTTAAGAGGGGGGGTGTTAGCGACGGGTGGAAACTCAGGATACTGGACAACGAGGACTCTGAGTCGTCTAATATTAATCTCTATAAATCTGGAACCGTTTTGGTTCAAGGCAACACCAAACAGTTCCAGCTGGACTTTCACCTAATCAAAGAAATAGCTCAGCAGGAGAAGCTGTCCCTTGAGAAAGATACCCCTACCCCGAGCGGGTCAGACCAGACCTCTTCATTAAATAACCCCACAGAGCAACCCCAAGCAGAAACTCAACTTCCCAGCACAGAGTACTACTCCCTCATTGAAATGAAGGATAAATTCACCCAGCTGGAGGTAAGGCAGGTGGAGCTGGAACAGCAGGTGAACACACTCCAGTCAGCACAGACCCAGACAACAGTCCAGCACAACAACACCCCCTTAACTAGACCTGGAGAGCTGCAGGTGGAGAGAGACATGTCTGCACTCTGGACTGTGGTGAGACAACATCAACAGGAGAAAGAGCAGGAGCAGGAGAAGAACAGAGCACTAGAGGAGAGGATCAGAGTGCTGGAGGAGAAGGTGAGAACGATGACGGGTGACATTGAACAACCCATTAGAGAACAGCCCACCTCAGATCCTGGCCAAAGTCTCGACACCGCAGCAGAACAGTACACCCTAGACCCTGACCATAGCCTCGACATCACACCCAGACAAACAAATGAAGAACCCCAAGCCCTGGGGACCCCAACCCCTCTGAGCAACCCCCCAGTCAGACACCCTGATAGCCCTCATGACGACCCCCCCACACCCACTGAGGACATACACAAGCCACAGATTGTACTCCTTATGGACTCAAACGGGAAATACATACAAGAAAATAAACTTTTTCCAAAACACACAGTGTCTAAACTCTGGTGTCCAAATACCCAGCGCGCCCTAGACCTTCTGTCTAAGGACCGACTAGGATCACCCAGCCACATAATAATACACACAGGCACAAACGACCTGAGAACACAGCAGGAAAGGGTGGCCACATCACTCAAGGGCGTGATAGAAAAATGCTTCTTCTACTTTCCCCAACGCACAAGTGGTTATCTCAACCCTGTTACCACGAAAAGACTTCCACCCTGCTACCATACAGCGGGTAAACGCAAGTATTTCCCGTGACTGTGCATCAAAACCAAATGTCTTCCTGGCCCACCACTCCACCCTGGACGTGAACAGCCTTTACGACCAGGTCCACCTATACAAGGCAGCAGTGCCCACCTTCGCCCGGACCCTAAAGGATATCGCCCTCAACCGCAGACCCAACACCTCACACAGGAGCAACAGATCAACAGACACCCCGCCCAGACCAGCGAGACACTCTCCCAGACCTGCGGGACCCCCCCCAGGACCTACACATAGAGGACCCCCGCAGAGAGGACCTACATCCAGACCACAGCACCATCAACCACATCTACACCCCCACCCCAACCAATTAACTCCCCCCCAAGTCAACCATGCCCACACCCCATTTAGGCCCCCTCAGATCAGACCTATGCCCCTCCTACCCACCCCAAGCCCCCCACTCCCACAAAGAGGGCCTCAACATGAAAGTCACACATACGCCCAGGCCGTGAGCAGGCAAACAGGCCCAACACCCACTCTTACACTAGCCCAAGCCAATGGCATGTACCAGATGCTCAGCAGGCTCTGCTCACAATTACTGGCCTGAGGCCAAACCACACAACCAACAACATTAGACACTTTATGGAACACAAAGCCTTCACTATTTCATCCTGGAATATCCAAGGCCTGAGGTCATCTGCCTTTGGCCTAAAGAGCAGGAATCTGGACTTCACCAAAGAAATCGGAAATACAGACATTGTCATCCTACAAGAAACATGGTATAGAGGAGACGGACCCACTGGTTGCCCTCTAGGTTACAGAGAGCTGGTAGTCCCATCCACCAAACTACCAGGTGTGAAACAGGGAAGGGACTCAGGGGGTATGCTAATTTGGTATAGAGCAGACCTAACTCACTCTATTAAATTAATCAAAACAGGAACATTTTACATTTGGTTAGAAATTCAAAAGGAAATTATCTCAACTGAGAAAAATGTCCTCCTGTGTGCTACCTATATCCCCCCACTAGAATCCCCATACTTTAATGAAGACAGTTTCTCCATCCTGGAGGGGGAAATCAATAATTTCCAGACCCAGGGACATGTACTAGTCTGTGGCGACCTAAATGCCAGAACTGGACAAGAACCTGACACCCTCAGCACACAGGGGGACAAACACCTACCTGGAGGTGACAGCATTCCCTCCCCCATATGCCCCCCTAGGCACAACTACGACAACATAACCAACAAAAATGGGTCACGACTCCTGCAGCTCTGTCGCACACTGGGTATGTACATAGTCAATGGTAGGCTTCGAGGGGACTCCTATGGTAGGTACACCTATAGCTCATCTCTTGGCAGTAGTACTGTAGAAAACTTTATCACTAACCTCAACCCAGAGTCTCTCAGAGCGTTCACAGTCAGCCACTGACACCCCTATCAGATCACAGCAAAATCACAGTCTACTTGAACAGAGCAATACTCAATCATGAGGCATCAAAGCCAAAAGAACTGAATAATATTAAGAAATGCTATAGATGGAAGGAAAGTAGTGTTGAAACCTACCAAAAAACAATTAGGAAACAACAAATTCAATCCATTCTAGACAACTTCCTGGACAAAACGTTCCACTGTAATAGTGAAGGTGTAAACTTGGCAGTAGAAAACCTAAACAGTATATTTGACCTCTCAGCTTCCCTATCAAATCTAAAAATCTCTAACAGAAAACCAAAGAAAAGTAATAACAGTGATAAATGGTTTGATGAAGAATGCAAAAACCTAAGAAAGAAATTGAGAAACCTATCCAACCAAAAACATAGAGACCCAGAAAACCTGAGCCTACGCCTTCACTATGGTGAATCACTAAAACAATACAGAAATACACTACGGAAAAAGAAGGAACAGCATGTCAGAAATCAGCTCAATGTAATTGAAGAATCCATAGACTCTAACCACTTCTGGGAAAATTGGAAAACACTAAACAAACAACAACACGAAGAGCTATCTATCCAAAACGGAGATGTATGGGTAAACCACTTCTCCAATCTTTTTGGCCCTATAACAGAGAACAAACAGCAAAAAAATATACATGATCAAATGCAAATCTTAGAATCAACTATTAAAGACTACCAGAACCCACTGGATTCTCCAATTACATTGAATGAACTACAGGATAAAATACAAACCCTCCAACCCAAAAAGTCCTGTGGTGTTGATGGTATCCTCAATGAAATGATAAAATATACAGACCACAAATTTCAATTAGCTATACTTAAACTCTTTAACATCATCCTTAGCTCTGGCATCTTCCCCAACATCTGGAACCAAGGACTGATCACCCCAATCCACAAAAGTGGAGACAAATTTGACCCCAATAACTACTGTGGGATATGCGTCAACAGCAACCTTGGGAAAATCCTCTGCATTATCATTAACAGCAGACTAGTTCATTTCCTCAGTGAAAACAATGTACTGAGCAAATGTCAAATTGGCTTTTTACCAAATTACCGTACGACAGACCACGTATTCACCCTGCACACCCTAATTGACAAACAAACAAACCAAAACAAAGGCAAAGTCTTCTCATGCTTTGTTGATTTCAAAAAAGCTTTTGACTCAATTTGGCATGAGGGTCTGCTATACAAATTGATGGAAAGTGGGGTTGGGGGAAAAACATACGACATTATAAAATCCATGTACACAAACAACAAGTGTGCGGTTAAAATTGGCAAAAAACACACACATTTCTTTCCACAGGGCCGTGGGGTGAGACAGGGATGCAGTTTAAGCCCCACCCTCTTCAACATATATATCAACGAATTGGCGAGGGCACTAGAACAGTCTGCAGCACCCGGCCTTACCCTACTAGAATCTGAAGTCAAATGTCTTCTGTTTGCTGACGATCTGGTGCTTCTGTCACCAACCAAGGAGGGCCTACAGCAGCACCTAGATCTTCTGCACAGATTCTGTCAGACCTGGGCCCTGACAGTAAATCTCAGTAAGACTAAAATAATGGTGTTCCAAAAAAGGTCCAGTTGCCAGGACCACAAATACAAATTCCATCTAGACACCGTTGCCCTAGAGCACACAAAAAACTATACATACCTCGGCCTAAACATCAGCGCCACAGGTAACTTCCACAAAGCTGTGAACGATCTGAGAGACAAGGCAAGAAGGGCCTTCTATGCCATCAAAAGGAACATAAAATTTGACATACCAATTAGGATCTGGCTAAAAATACTTGAATCAGTTATAGAACCCATTGCCCTTTATGGTTCTGAGGTCTGGGGTCCGCTCACCAACCAAGAATTCACAAAATGGGACAAACACCAAATTGAGACTCTGCATGCAGAATTCTGCAAAAACATCCTCCGTGTACAACCTAAAACACCAAATAATGCATGCAGAGCAGAATTAGGCCAATACCCGCTAATTATCAAAATCCAGAAAAGAGCCGTTAAATTCTATAACCACTTAAAAGGAAGCGATTCCCAAACCTTCCATAACAAAGCCATCACCTACAGAGAGATGAACTTGGAGAAGAGTCCCCTAAGTAAGCTTGTCCTGGGGCTCTGTTCACAAACACAAACAGACCCCACACAGCCCCAGGACAACAACAACAACAACACAACTAGACCCAACCAAATCATGAGAAAACAAAAAGAGAATTACTTGACACATTGGAAAGAACAAACAAAAAAACAGAGCAAACTAGAATGCTATTTGGCCCTAAACAGAGAGTACACAGTGGCAGAATACTTGACCACTGTGACTGACCCAAACTTAAGGAAAGCTTTGACTATGTACAGACTCAGTGAGCATAGCCTTGCTATTGAGAAAGGCCGCCGTAGGCAGACCTGGCTCTCAAGAGAAGACAGGCTATGTGCACACTGCCCACAAAATGAGGTGGAAACTGAGCTGCACTTCCTAACCTCCTGCCAAATGTATGACCATATTAGAGACACATATTTCCCTCAGATTACACAGATCCACAAAGAATTCGAAAACAAACCCAATTTTGATAAACTCCCTTATCTACTGGGTGAAAAACCACAGTGTGCCATCACAGCTGCAATATTTGTGACCTGTTGCCACAAGAAAAGGGCAACCAGTGAAGAACAAACACCATTGTAAATACAACCCATATTTATGTTTATTTATTTTCCCATTTGTACTTTAACTATTTGCACATTGTTACAACACTGTATATATACATAATATGACATTTGAAATGTCTTTATTCTTTTGAAACTTCTGAGTGTAATGTTTACTGTTAATATTTATTGTTTATTTCACTTTTGTTTACTATCTACTTCACTTGCTTTGGCAATGTTAACACACGTTTCCCATGCCAATAAAGCCCTTAAATTGAATTGAATTGAATTGAATTGAGAGAGAGAGAGAGGAGACAGATGAAAATTGTCGACTTCAAAGTTGCAAGCACAGATTATAGGAGAAGCAAAGATAAAAGAAAAGAAATGCTGTCTTTCTCTTTTTCCTGAGTTCTGTGTTTGCAGAGGGTCAGTGGAGCTTGGCTAGTGCAGAGGAGCCTCTAAGGCAGGTTTGATTCCCATGGGGGACCAGTACAGGGAAAATGTATGCAGTCACTACTGTAAATTGCACTGGATAAGAGCGTCTGCTAAATGACTAACCCGTAAATGTATGACAGTGGTGGCTGCGCCTCAAATGGGCCTAGGGCTCTGGTCAAAAGTAGTTCACTATATAGGGAATAGCATGGCATTTGGGATGCAGCCATCTGGCTATGACACTACACAGCTATGCAGAGTACTATAATAAAAATTATATATATGTTTTATTGTCACGTACTGTACTCAGGTGCAGTGAAATTTTTTGGTTTTACAGGGTCAGCCATAGTAGTACGATAGGTGCAGTGAAATGTGTTGTTTTACAGGGTCAGCCATAGTAGTACAATAGGTGCAGTGAAATGTGTTGTTTTACAGTGTCAGCCATAGTAGTACGATAGGTGCAGTGAAATGTGTTGTTTTACAGGGTCAGTCATAGTAGTACGATAGGTCCAGTGAAACGTGTTGTTTTACAGGGTCATCCATAGTAGTACGATAGGTGCAGTTTTACAGGGTCAGCCATAGTGGTACGATAGGTTCAGTGAAACGTGTTGTTTTACAGGGTCATCCATAGTAGTACCATAGGTCCAGTGAAATGTGTTGTTTTACAGGGTCATCCATAGTAGTACCATAGGTCCAGTGAAATGTGTTGTTTTACAGGGTCAGCCATAGTAGTACGATAGGTCCAGTGAAACGTGTTGTTTTACAGGGTCAGCCATGGTGGTACAGCGCCACTGGCGCAAATTAGGCTTAAGTGTCTTGCTCGAGGGCACATCAACAGATCTTTCACCTTGTCTGCTCGGGTATTCGAACCAGCAACCTTTTGCTTACTGGCCCAACGCTCTAACCGCTACGCTACCTGCCTCCCTATCATGTTGTTTCTATGTTGTTAGCACTGAAGTTCAGTAATGTATAGCCGCTGTACTCCTCATTTCATCATGTTTCTAGCCATGTAATTAGGGGCCACCCATCATTCCTGAGCAATAGTACATTTTGTTGTGTACTGCGAATCAAACACAGTGTACATTGCTGAACGGCTAAGCCGGGTTTACACAAACTTGATTTGTATGTACAGTATGTTGTAATAGTATGTTGCATCGTTCTAACACAGCACATGGGGTAGTCATACTGTATGTTGGTATGTGGTAGACATTCAAAATGGACCTCACAAAAGGTTGCCTGGATAATGTTGTAGGGGCTCACAGGGATAGAGGACGGAGGGCAGAACAGGGCTGTTGGTTTAGCAGCCATGTTCTGGGGCCATTAGAAGGCTGTCTTTGTGTGTGGGGCTCTCTGTCTGACTAAAAGCATTACTGTAACCCTAAGGCAAGCTTAGTATGACTTCCCATCTCTCTCGCTCTCTCTCTCTCTCTCTCTCTCTCTCTCCCTCTCTCTCTCTCACTCCCTCTCTCTCACTCTCTCTCTCCCTCTTTTTATCGCTCCCTCCCTTCCTCCTTCTCTCTCTCTCACTGTCTCCCTGGTTCTCTTTCCCTCCCTCTCGTTTTCTCTGCCTTCCCCTGCCACCCACGCTTTCTCTTCCCCACACCCCTTCCATCCCTCTCTCTCCCTCTCTCTCCCTCGCTCTCCCTCTCTCTGTACCATTTCATTTCATCAGCATCATAATCCTTTGTGATTTCAGAAAATTACACATCTCCTACCCTGTAATCTCTGATCTACATCACCTTGCAGTCCGGTTTTGTCAAAACCCTCCTTGCAAAAACAGTACACAGACACACATGCATGCACAAACACACATTCACACACACACAGAGATTCACACATACACGTCCACACATGCACACATGCACACCCACCGATGCACACACACATGCACGCACACACACACTCCTCAGACTTTTGCCAAATAACACAGGCAAATTATAGAATCAGTTAGGAGACTCTCTGTCTCTCTCTCTGTCTCTCTCTCTCTCTCTCTGTTTCTCTCTCCCTGCCTCTAGTCTGAAATTGTTCCAAAGTTACAGTCCCCCCGTCTCTCCATGTAATTACAGCCTGCTCCTACTCCAGTCCCACTCAACCCTTCCTATTGATTGTGAGAGTATGTCAGAGTTCCACGGCCGGGCTAGAGGCATCACTGTCATCCTCTCTGACTCCTTCAAAGACACACTGACGTATTTGTTGTTTGTGTGTGTGTGTGTGTGTGTGTGTTGGCGCTGACACAGGGAGTGTGTAATTCAGCAGCCCGACGTTTGCGACCTCATTCTGTCACAGTGCCACCTCGTCCGTCCGCCCCACGAGCACCCCCATCAGTATAACTCACACGCACACGCACACGCACACGCACACGCACACACACACACACACACACACAAACACACACAGCAATTTCTCACAACCACACCACCTCCAACTCCCTCACACTGGAGGCTCTGTTCTCTGCCTTACACCTCAGAGGTTTGGCTTGCCTGGTGACATCACCAAGCTGAAAATTGGTTTATAGACCAATAACAATGAGAGTTCCAAACCTCTCTGCCAATAACATCTAGTTTTAGGTTTTTAATTCCCCACAAACCACTCCCAGAAAGTCCTAGCAAAATAATTGCTTGAGAAAAAGTTTGTTTTGCTAAAAAGCAATTTTAATGGAAAGCCATTACAGTAAGGTACTACATTTTTACGCCCCAAATTATTTGATATTGATTTAAAAACGGCTGCATTAGGCCTTGAAAGAGTCTGCACAAATGTGACTTGTTTCAGGAAACTAGGTGTCACTACTTCACAGGAGAGCCATTTGAACGTAAACTTTTTTTCAAATTCAAAATGCGTTTTTTGGCAGAAATGCCTTCTGGAACAAGTTAACTTTCATGTGCCTTAATAACAAACTTGAATGCCATCTCTAAATACAAATAAAATTGTTAAATTGCGAGCCTAGTTGGTTTAGCCACAGAAAAAGACAGCAACCTTCCCGCTAGCCATGATTGGCTGAGATAATGAGTGGGCTGGACATACAGAGAGATCGAGTTTGGAAATCAGTGGAATTAGAGTATGATAGCTAAGGAGATGGATAAAACACCTGTCTCCAGATTCCATCTTCAAACTAAGGGCAACCATGGCATCCGTGACAGAGAGGGAGAAGCGTCCATCCATGTATATGGGTAAGATAGTCTAGCTAGCTACATTTTCAGATGCTACATGTTTCTAATTTTGTCAGAAAGTAGTTTTCATTGCAAGTTAAAGTGTACTGTTAGCTAGCTAGCTAAAGTTAGCTGGCTGGCTCGCTAGCTAGCGTTACTGTACGTGTATGATCTGTGTAGTAATATTATTTGTATCTCAGAGCCATTTACTTTGCTAGTTATAGCCTAATGTTAGCTAGCTAACAGTGAACCTGGTTGGTTAGCTACCTGCAGATTCATGCAGGGTAGTAACGTCATGAGTTGGGATTATGGTTCATTGTTTAGCTAGCTAGCTAGCTACATGTCTTATTAAAAGACTCCACTATGCAAGTAACCATTTCAATAGAATGTTCATGATGTCAATGCGACAACTGTTGATCGACGTAGCTGGTAAATTCGCTCTGGCTATCTACTCCGATTTCAGAGCACTCTCCTTTGAGTGTGCCAGAGCGCAGAATTTACAAACGCTCAACACCTGTTGAATATGGTTGGTGTCAGTAAACGTTGGCAAAAAAGCCTAACCAGCTCTGCTAGGGAGAGTAAAATGGTCAGAGTGAGCTATTCTCTTGTTTGTGTCTGGAAGTAGCTAGCAAGATAGCCAACGTTAGCCAGTTAGTTTGGGTGCTTGACTGCTGTTGTTAGGACAGAACGCTCGGATAAACCCTACTCCTCGGCCAGAGCGTCCAGTGTGCGCTCTGAACGCTCCAGCGAAACGCTCTGAATTTACGAACGGACAATCTGACAACGCTCTGAGTTTACGGGTGGGGCTATAGTTTAAGAGGGTGTGAACAATGCTGAATGGGTGTAGACAAAAAAGAGCTCTCCAGTGCGTGTACCGAAACATTCAAAGGCCATTTTCTCAAAAGTGAGGTTACAAGTTTATCAACATTCATAGCAGAATTACTTTCCCATTGTTCCTCAACTGTAGTGTATGATATACCATTTTCTAGCTCTGAGTCTCTACTTTTATCCAATGTAAAAAACACAATTTCAAATGTTGTTACATAAGACTGAATCGAGCCAGTCGGTCACAAATGAGCATTGCCCTTTGCTAATGAAATGACAAAGTTATCGTTTACTGTTCTAGTAGCCAGAGCAGCCGGCAGTGTTCTAATTCTGTTCTTCGCTAAACGTTCTGGTAGCCACAGCAACCGGCAGTATTCTAATTCTGTTCTTTGCTAAACGTTCTGGTAGCCACATGTCATGGACGTTGAAGGACGGGTCAGACCAAGGCGCAGCGTGAAATGCATACATGTTTATTTAAACGATAAACACACGAACAAAACAACAAAACAACGAAACGTGAAGTCCTCAGGCTTAACACAATACAAGCCTCTACACGGAACAAGATCCCACAACTAATTATTCAAACAGGCTGCCTAAGTATGATCCCCAATCAGAGACAACGTGCGACAGCTGTCTCTGATTGGGAATCACACCCGGCCAAACATAGACATACAACACCTACAACGAGAACATAGAAAATACAACATAGAACTCCACACCCTGACTCAACATACTAGAGTCCCATAAGTCAGGACGTGACAGAACCCCCCCCAAAGGTGCGGACTCCGACCGCACCAACCTGACTTAACAGGGAAGGGTCCGGGTGGGCATTCCACCTCAGAGGCGGATCCGGCTCCGGGCGTGACGACCACATTCTCTCAGCCTCCCCGTTACGCCCCTGGTCTGGTCTGGACCTCGGCGCGCTGCTTCCCCTATCCTTCCTCCCACGATGTACTAAGCCCTGTCTGGACCCTGGTGTGGGAGACCCCGAACCTGGACAGGGGCTGAAGTCTGTGTCTGGACTGGAGCCGCTGACCGGAGCTGGACTAGGCACTGGTGGAGCGGACTGCTCTGGCTCCGGAGTAGAGCTGCTGACCGGAGCTGGACTGGGCACCGTTGGAGCGGATTTCTCTGGCTCCGGAGTGGAGCCGCTGACCGGAGCTGGACTGGGCACCGGTGGAGCGGACTGCTCTGGCTCCGGAGTGGAGCAGCTGACCAGAGCTGGACTGGACCCCGGTGGAGCGGACTGCTCTGGCTCCGGAGTGGAGCAGCTGACCAGTGCCGGACCAGGCACCGGTGGAACGGGCACGGACCGTGCCGGACTGGACACACGCACCACTGGTCTGGTGCAAGGAGCAGGCACGGGCCGGACTAGGAACACGCACCACTGGCTTGGTGCGAGGAGCAGGAATGGGCCGGGCAGGACTGGCAACACTCACCACTGGCTTGGTGCGGGGAGCAGGCACAGGCCGTACCGGATTGGGAACATGCACCACTGGCTTGGTGCGAGGAACAGGAACAGGCTGGGCCGGACTGGGAACACGCACCACTAGTCTGGTGCGAGGAGCAGGAACGGGCCGGGCCGGACTGGGGACACACACCACTGGCTTGGTGCGGGGAGCAGGCATGGGCCGTACCGGACTGGGAACATGCACCACTGGCTTGGTGCGAGGAACGGGAACGGGTCGGGCCGGACTGGGAACACGCACCACTGGTCTGGTGCGATGAGCAGGAACGGGCCGGGCCGGACTGGGAACACGCACAACTGGTCTGGTGCGATGAGCAGGAATGGGCCAGACCGGACTGGCGTCACGCACCACTGGCTTGGTGCGGGGAGCAGGCACGGGCCGTACCGGACTGGGAACACGCACCACTGGCCTGGTGCGAGGAACAGGAACGGGCCGGGCCGGACTGGGAACACGAACCACTAGTCTGGTGCGAGGAGCAGGAACGGGCCGGGCCGGACTGGGGACACACCACTGGCTTGGTGCGGGGAGCAGGTACGGGGCATACCGGGCTGGCGACACGCACCACTGGCTAATTGTGTTCTTTGCTAAACGTTATGGCAGCCACAGCAACCAAAAGTTTTGTAATTGTGTTCTTCGCTAAACGTTCTAGTAGCCACAGCAGCCAGGAGTATTCTAATTATGTTCCTCTTTGCCCTCATGGCTACAGTAACATGTCCTATAGTGTCACAATATGGAAATGTACTTCCCTGTTCTGCAACATTGTTATTCCTTTTGTTAGACTGTCTGTTTTAGTCTCTCTCCTGCTGGGGCAAGATGCTGCTTGTGGGATTGTTTTGTAAGAGAGAGATGTGGTAGTCGGCATGGCTATGGTATATGGATGGCAGGGAGACAGGGAGAAGGAGACTTGATTGTTTTGCAGTAAGGTTTTCATTTCATTTTCATTTCATTTCACTTTACTGTTATTGTTTTCAAAATGACTGTCCAAAATAACTGTGTGTGTGTGTATGTGTGTGTCTGTGCGTGTGTGTGTGTGTGTATGTGTGTGTCTGTGCGTGTGTGTGTGTGTGTATGTGTGTGTGTTACCTTATCCTCATATGACATTCAGAGAAGCTCTAAATCATATCCAGGTATACTGGCTAGGACTGTGTGCTCAGTACTCTGAAGAACGAATTCACCCTGAGAGAGGGAAGAGAAACACTTTTTAATCCATCCATTCCTCTCCTCCGTAGGCTCCAACCTATCTGCTCTCTTCGGCGATGAGAGGGAAGGGAACTCAACTTACTCAGCCATGACCTTGGCCCCTCTTACTAAACTCCAAAATTCTCTCCATCTCTCTTTAGGCTGGTTATGATAGATGTAGTATTGATGATGTTGGGTTTTGTAGCCATCCATCAAAAGGAATACTACGTTGGTGAAGTGTTAATAGTAGGCGAAAACTACCAGGGATGAAGTAACCAAACGTACTTTACTGGATACATATTTTTGAGCAACTTTTCCTCCAATAACATTATAACAGACCTCTCGCAGGCTCTCTAGCTGATGCAACCCCAGCATGCACCTGTAGGTCCCTATAGCACACACATATACACACAGAAACGCACACACACACACACACACACACACACCTCACACACTTGTCAATCGTGTGTGTTAGCATAGCGGCGTGGACAGAAAGGCATGGGGTGAGCTCTGGGATTTTCTAGTCTGCTCCAGTTATTAAAACCTGAGGTGGCAGAATGATCAAAGATGGAAATCATCAACATTGCCTGGCCATCTGTTTTACTGCAACACCTGCTGCCAGGATCAACCCTGAATCTGGCTATCCTTCAGGGTGTGTGTGTGTTTGTGTGTGTGTGTTGCATGCTTCATTGCGGATGGATTGATATGGTTTGTAGTTGGCATATTTTAGGAAATGCATGCAGTGCAGAGAGTTGTGTTAGAAACAGTGAGGCTACATGCCAGCACAGACATCCGTGCACACACGCACACACACACACACTCAGGAATACACTGAGTGTACAAAACATTAAGAACACC
>NC_139994.1:6122651-6137651 GCF_964263955.1 Coregonus lavaretus
CCATCTATATATGTATGCATCTATTTATCTATACATCTATATATCTATACATCTATATATCTGTGCATCTATATATATATGCATCTATATATCTATGCATCTATATATCTATGCATCTATATATCTATGCATCTATGCATCTATATATCTATACATCTATGCATCTATATATGTATGCATATATATATCTATACATCTATGTATCTATGCATCTATATATCTATATACAGTGGGGAAAAAAAGTATTTAGTCAGCCACCAATTGTGCAAGTTCTCCCACTTTAAAAGATGAGAGAGGCCTGTAATTTTCATCATAGGTACACGTCCACTATGACAGACAAAATGAGAAAAAAAAATCCAGAAAATCACATTGTAGGATTTTTTATGAATTTATTTGCAAATTATGGTGGAAAATATACATCTCTCCTGCCTCAGGGTAAAGGCAGATGTAAATGTCAAATAAATAAAAAATATTAATGTTACGCTCAAATCTTCTCTTGACTCCAATTTCCCAAAAAATTATGAATAGTTACCATCAGATCAAGAACTATACTTGCCTCCATGCACTTATTTCTTATAACTCATCTTTTTGATTCTGGTGAAATCAGAACATTGTAGAATAATGAGATACGTGATTTATTGTATCTAGTTAGTAATTACCACCTAGTGCTGTAGGAATAGAGCCCAGTTCTATCATTTTGAAGCTGGTTCTGGTGTGATTACTGAATGGAGAACCAAGGGGCAATCCACTGGACTGATTATGTGGGTTAATTGCTTTGTTTCCCAGTGAACCCAATCCCTCACAGAACTGCAAGGCAACTGGTTCTCTCTCTCTCTCCCTTTATCACTTTTCTCTCTCTCTCACTTTCTAGCTTTCTCTCCCCCTCTGTATCTACAGTGCCTTCAGAAAGAATTCACACCCCTTTACTTTTTCCACATTTTGTTGTGCTACAGCCTGAATTTTAAATGGATTACATTGAGTTTTTCTTTTGTCACTGGCCTACACACAATACCCCATAATTTTTTACAAATTCTTTAAAAATGAAAAGCTGAAATGTCTTCAGTCAATAAGTATTCAACCCCTTTCTTATGGCAAGCCTATATAAGTTCAGCAGTAAACATTTGCTTAACAAATCACATAATAAGTTGCATTGACTCAATGATAGTGTTTAACATGATCTTTGAATGACTACCTCATCTCTGTACCACACACATACAATTATCTGTAATGTCCCTCAGTCGAGCAGTGAATTTCAAACACAGATTCAACCACAAACACTAGACAGGTTTTCCAATGCCTCGCAAAGAAGGGCACCTATTGGTAGATGGGTAAAAAAAAAGCAGACATTGAATTATCGTTTGAGCATGGTGAAGTTATGAATTACTTAAATACACTGGATGGTGTATCAATACACCCAGTCACAATATAGATACAGGCATCCTTCCAAACTCAGTTGCATGAGAGGGAGGAAACTGCCCAGGGAGGCAAATGGTGATTTTAAAACAGTTACAGAGTGTAATTGCTGTGATAGGAGAAAACTGAGGATGGATCAACAACATTGTAGTTACTCCACAATACTAACCTAATTCACAGAGTGAAAAGAAGGAAGCCTGTACAGAATACAAATATTCTAAAACATGCATTCTGTTTGCAACAAGAGTGCAAACATTTTGGCAAAGCAATTAACTTTGTGTCCTTAATACAAAGTGTTATGTTTGGGGCAAATCCAACAGAACACATTACTGAGTGCCATTCTCCATATTTTCAAGCATAGTGGTGGTTGCATCATGTTATGGGTATGCTTGTAATTGTTATAAACTGGTGAGTTTTTTAAGATAAAAAAGAAATGGAACGGAGCTAAGCACAGGCAAAATCCTAGAGGAAAACCTGGTTCAGTCTGTTTTCCACTAGACACTGGGAGATGAATTCACCTTTCAACAAGACAATAACCTAAAACACAAGGCCAAATCTACACTGAAGTTGTTTACAAAGAAGACTGTGAATGTTCCTGAGTGGCCGAGTAGCAGTTTTGACTTAAATCTGCTTGAAAATCAATGGGAATACCTGAAAATGGTTCTCTAGCAATGATCAACAACCAATTTGACAGAGCTTGAAGAATTTTGAAAATAATAATGGGAAAATGTTGCACAATCCAGGTGTATAAAGCTCTTAGAGACTTACCCAGAAAGACTCACGACTGTAATCGCTGCCAAAGGTGATTCTAACATGTATTGACTCAGGGGGTTGAATACGTATCTAATGAAAGATATATTTAGTTTTTCATGAATTTTTTTACAAATGCTAGAATTTTTCTTCCACTTTGACATTACAGAGTATTTTGTGTAGATTGTTAACAAGAAATTACAATGAAATCAATTTTAATCCCACTTTGTTACACAACAAAATGTGAAAAAAGTCAAGGGGTGTGAATACTTTCTGAAGGTGCTGTATCTCTCTTCTGTTCTTTCCGTCATCATTACTGTCTTCTCCTTCCTGTTTCCTGTTTCCTGTTTCTCTCTGCCTGTCTGTCTCTACTGTTCTCTCAGTGTACCCAGTTTCTCCTATCAGTTTTGTGAAGTGTTCCTAGTCGCTATTCCTTAAAATATGTATTTTATTATTCCTTCAACAGTAATCTTAAAGCAATGCATTGAAAAAGATATGTTGGTAAACTGTTCCAGTCTTCTTCAATTATTATTGTGTTGGAAGTGAAGAAGGAATAGAACATTGCACACTCTAGAAATGCACACTCTAAACCAACGTTTCAGCACGCAGTGTCTTCTTGCATGGCGGAACGGAACATTGGTTGTACCCATTAAATTGTTTGGAGCATATTTAGAGTGTGCAATGTTCTTTCTTTCTTTTTTGTCAGTTTACCCTCTGTTAGTCAGCACCTCTGTAAACATTGTTGGGTGTGCATCAGCTCATGCTTATTATCGGAAAGTAATGGGACAGGGCCACTCCCGCTGCATCTGACTGACATTTGTTTCTCTATTTATTTGCCACAGGGGAATATAATTGTCCTTTAGAGGATCAATCAATAACACACACACACACACACACTGATCGACCCACTGGTTCAGCTCTGACTGAGTGTTCAAGTGAGGGTGATAAAAGGACATTGTGTCTGCTATCGTCTTTCAGCCGTTTAAACCTGAAAATCTGTCAAATAGGGCTTCCTCTCCTCTCCTCTCCTCTCCTCTCCTCTCCTCTCCTCTCCTCTCCTCTCCTCTCCTCTCCTCTCCTCTCCTCTCCTCTCCTCTCCTCTCCTCTCCTCTCCTCTACTCTCCACCTCTTCTCATCTCCTCTCCTATCCACCTCCTTCATCAGTGACTCTGATCGCTTGTCCTCTGATGGTCATCTCAGAAGAGGATGACTGGAACCATTCCCTCTCAATTACCCCCTCTCTCTCTCTCGTTCACTCTTTCTCTCTCTCTCTCTCGTTCACTCTTTCTCTCTCTCTCTCTCGTTCGCTCTCTCTCTCTCTCTCTCTCTCTCTCTCTCGTTCACTCTCTCTCTCTCTCTCTCTCGTTCGCTCTCTCTCTCTCTCTCTCTCTCTCTCTCTCTCTCTCTCTCTCTCTCTCTCTCTCTCTCTCTCTCTCTCTCTCTCTCTCTCTCTCTCTCTCTCTCTCTCTCTCTCTCTCTCTGTCTCTCAATTTCAACGTAAGGTCTTTATTGGCATGGGAACATATGTTTACATTGCCAAAGCAAGTGAAATGGATAATAAACAAAAGTAAAAAAATTTAAGAACAGTAAACATTACACTCACAAAAGTTCCAAAAGACAAAATAAAGACATTTCAAATGTAATGTAATGTATATACACAGTGTTGTAATGATGTGCAAATAGTTAGAGTACAAAAGGGAAAATAAATAAACATAAATATAGGTTGTATTTACAATGGTGTTTGTTCTTCACTGGTTGCCCTTTTCTTGTGGCAACAGGTCACAAATCTTGCTGCTGTGATGGCACACTGTGGTATTTCACCCAATAGATATGGGAGATTATAAAAATTGGATTCGTTTTTTCGAATTCTTTGTGGTTCTGTGTAATTTGAGGGAAATTTGTGTCTCTAATATGGTCATACATTTGGCAGCAGGTTAGGAAGTGCAGCTCAGTTTCTCAGTGTGCACATAGCCTGTCTTCTCTTGAGAGCCAGGTCTGCCTACGGTGGCCTTTCTCAATAGCAAGGCTATGCTCACTGAGTCTGTACATACTCAAAGCTTTCCTTAAGTTTGGGTCATTAACAGTGGTCAGGTATTCTGCCACTGTGTACTCTCTGTTTAGGGCCAAATAGCATTCTAGTTTGCTCTGTTTTTTTGTTAATTCTTTCCAATGTGTCAAGTAATTATCTTTTTGTTTTCTCATGATTTGGTTGGGTCTAATTGTGTTGCTGTCCTGTGGCTCTGTGAGGTCTGTTTGTGTTTGTTAACAGAGCCCCAGGACCAGCTTGCTTAGGGGACTCTTCTCCAGGTTCATCTCTCTGTAGGTGATGGCATTGTTATGGAAGGTTTGGGAATCACTTCCTTTTAGGTGGTTGTAGAATTGAATGGCTCTTTTCTGGATTTTGTACACGTAAGATATTTTTGAAGAATTCTGCATGCAGTCTCAATTTGGTGTATGTCCCATTTAGTAAATTAATGGTTGATGAGCGGACCCCAGACCTCACAACCATAAAGGGCAATGGGTTCAATAACTGATTCAAGTATTTCTCTCTCTCTCTCTCTCTCTCTCTCTCTCTCTCTCTCTCTCTCTCTCCCTCTCTCTCTCTCTCTCCCTCTCTCTCTGGTTGGCGATGTACACATCCCTACGTATTTATTTGGACAGTGATGCTAAATTTTTAAATTAAGGCTAAGTATTCCAGTATTTTGGATTTGAGATCAAATGTTTCATATGAAGTGACAGTACAGAATGTCACCTTTTATATGAGGGTATTTTCATACATATCTGATTCACTGTTAAGAAATTAAAGTACTTTATAGATCTAGTCCCCCCATTTGAAGATGTCATAAGTATTTGGATACATTTGACTTATAGTGTATTATAGTCACATGTATAGTATTTGGTCCCATATTCCTAGCACGCAATGATTACATCAAGCTTGACTCTACAAACGTGTTGGATGCATTTGCAGTTTTGTATGCAATGTCCTTCTCTCTGTTTTTCCGTTGTCTCTCTCTGGATCTCTCTCTGGATCTCAATTCAATTCAATAAGGGCTTTATTGGCATGGGGAACGTATGTTAACATTGCCAAAGCAAGTGAAGTAGATAGTAAACAAAAGTGAAATAAACAATAAATATTGACAGTAGACATTACACTCAGAAGTTCCAAAAGAATAAAGACATTTCAAATGTCATATTATGTATATATACAGTTTTGTAACAATGTGCACTGGTTGCCCTTTTCTTGTGGCAACAGGTCACAAATCTTGCTGCTGTGATGGCACACTGTGGTTTTTCACCCAGTAGATAAGGGAGTTTATGAAAATGGGGTTTGTTTTCGAATTCTTTGTGGATCTCTGTAATCTGAGGGAAATAGGTGTCTCTAATATGGTCATACATTTGGCAGGAGGTTAGGAAGTGCAGCTCAGTTTCCACCTCATTTTGTGATCTAGTACCCCCATTTGAAGATGTCATAAGTATTTGGATACATTTGACTTATAGTGTATTATAGTCACATGTATAGTATTTGGTCCCATATTCCTAGCACGCAATGATTACATCAAGCTTGACTCTACAAACGTGTTGGATGCATTTGCAGTTTTGTATGCAATGTCCTTCTCTCTGTTTTTCCGTTGTCTCTCTCTGGATCTCTCTCTGGATCTCAATTCAATTCAATAAGGGCTTTATTGGCATGGGGAACGTATGTTAACATTGCCAAAGCAAGTGAAGTAGATAGTAAACAAAAGTGAAATAAACAATAAATATTGACAGTAGACATTACACTCAGAAGTTCCAAAAGAATAAAGACATTTCAAATGTCATATTATGTATATATACAGTTTTGTAACAATGTGCACTGGTTGCCCTTTTCTTGTGGCAACAGGTCACAAATCTTGCTGCTGTGATGGCACACTGTGGTTTTTCACCCAGTAGATAAGGGAGTTTATGAAAATGGGGTTTGTTTTCGAATTCTTTGTGGATCTCTGTAATCTGAGGGAAATAGGTGTCTCTAATATGGTCATACATTTGGCAGGAGGTTAGGAAGTGCAGCTCAGTTTCCACCTCATTTTGTGGGCAGTGTGCACATAGCCTGTCTTCTCTTGAGAGCCAGGTCTGCCTACGGCGGCCTTTCTCAATAGCAAGGCTATACTCACTGAGTCTGTACATAGTCAAAGCTTTCCTTAAGTTTGGGTCAGTCACAGTGGTCAGGTATTCTGCCACTGTGTACTCTCTGTTTAGGGCCAAATAGCATTCTAGTTTGCTCCGTTTTTTTGTTAATTCTTTCCAATGTGTCAAGTAATTCTCTTTTTGTTTTCTCATGATTTGGTTGGGTCTAATTGTGTTGATGTTGTTGTCCTGGGGCTCTGTGGGGTCTGTTTGTGTTTGTGAACAGAGCCCCAGGACCAGCTTACTTAGGACACTCTTCTCCAAGTTCATCTCTCTGTAGGTGATGGCTTTGTTATGGAAGGTTTGGTTAAAGAATTTCACGGCTCTTTTCTGGATTTTGATAATTAGCGGGTATCGGCCTAATTCTGCTCTGCATGCATTATTTGGTGTTTTTCGTTGTACACAGAGGATATTTTTGCAGAAATCTGCATGCAGAGTCTCAATTTGGTGTTTGTCCCATTTTGTGAATTCTTGATTGGTGTGCGGACCCCAGACCCCACAACCATAAAGGGCAATGGGTTCTATAACTGATTCAAGTATTTCTAGCCAGATCCTAATTGGTATGTCAAATTTGATGTTCCTTTTGATGGCATAGAAGGCCCTTCTTGCCTTGTCTCTCAGATCGTTCACAGCTTTGTGTAAGTTACCTGTGGCGCTGATGTTTAGGCCGAGGTATGTATAGTTTTTAGTGTGCTCTATTGCAACTTTTTTATTTAATTTTTTATTTTACCTTCATTTAACCAGGTAAGCCAGTTGAGAACAACTTCTCATTTACAACTGCGACCTGGCCAAGATAAAGCAAAGCAGTGCGATAAAAACAACAACACAGAGTTACATATGGGGTAAAACAAAACATAAAGTCAAAAATACAACAGAAAATATACAGTGTGTGCAAATGTAGCAAGTTATGGAGGTAAGGCAATAAATAGGCAACAATGTCTAGATGGAATTTGTATTTGTGGTCCTGGCAACTGGACCTTTTTTGGAACACTATTATTTTAGTCTTACTGAGATTTACTGTCAGGGCCCAGGTCTCACCCCACGGCCCTGTGGAAAGAAATGTGTGTGTTTTTTGCCCATTTTAACCGCTCACTTGTTGTTTGTGTACATGGATTTTATAATGTCGTATGTTTTTCCTCCAACCCCATTTTAAATAAATTTGTATAGCAGACCCTCATGCCAAATTGAGTCAAAAGCTTTTTTTAAATCAACAAAGCATGAGAAGATTTTGCCTTTGTTTTGGTTTATCTGTTTGTCATTTAGGGTGTGCAGGGTGAATACGTGGTCTGTCATACGGTAATTTGGTAAAAAGCCAATTTGACATTTGCTCAGTACATTGTTTTCACTGAGGAAATGATCTAGTCTGCTGTTAATGATAATGCAGAGGATTTTCCCAAGGTTGCTATTGACGCATATCCCACGGTAGTTATTGGGGTCAAATTTGTCTCCACTTTTGTGGATTGGGCTGATCAGTCCTTGGTTCCAAATATTGGGGAAGATGCCAGAGCTAAGGATGATGTTAAATAGTTTAAGTATAGGCAATTGGAATTTGTTGTCTGTCTATTTTATCATTTAATTGAGGATACAATCAACACCACAGCCTTTTTGGGTTGGAGGGTTTGTATTTTGTCCTGTAGTTAATTCAATGTAATTGGAGAATCCAGTGGGTTCTGGTAGTTTTTAATAGTTGATTCTAAGATTTGCATTTGATCATCTATATTTTTTTGCTGTTTGTTCTTTGTTATAGGCATAAAAATATTGGAGAAGTGGTTTACCCATACATCTCCGTATTGGATAGATAGCTCTTCGTGTTGTGTTTGTTTTCCAATTTTCCAGAAGTGGTTAAAGTCTATGGATTCTTCAATTACATTGAGCTGATTTCTGACATTCTGTTCCTTCTTTTTCCGTAGAGGCTTTGGCTTTGATGCGTCATGATTGAGTATTGCTCTGTTCAAGTAGACTGTGATTTTGCTGTGATCTGATAGGGGTGTCAGTGGCTGACTGTGAACGCTCTGAGAGACTCTGGGTTGAGGTTAGTGATAAAGTTTTCTACAGTACTACTGCCAAGAGATGAGCTATAGGTGTACCTACCGTAGGAGTCCCCTCGAAGCCTACCATTGACTATGTACATACCCAGTGTGCGACAGAGCTGCAGGAGTTGTGACCCGTTTTTGTTGGTTATGTTGTCGTAGTTGTGCCTAGGGGGGCATATGGGGGAGGGAATGCTGTCACCTCCAGGTAGGTGTTTGTCCCCCTGTGTGCTGAGGGTGTCAGGTTCTTGTCCAGTTCTGGCATTTAGGTCGCCACAGACTAGTACTTGTCCCTGGGTCTGGAAATGATTGATTTCCCCCTCCAGGATGGAGAAGCTGTCTTCATGAAAGTATGGGTATTCTAGTGGGGGGAAATAGGTAGCACACAGGAGGACATTTTTCTCTGTTGAGATAATTTACTTTTGAATTTCTAGCCAAATGTGAAATGTTCCTGTTTTGATTAATTTAATAGAGTGAGTTAGGTCTGCTCTATACCAAATTAGCATACCCCCTGAGACCCTTCCCTGTTTCACACCTGGTAGTTTGGTGGATGGGACTACCAGTTCTCTGTAACCTAGAGGGCAACCAGTGGGTCTGTCTCCTCTATACCAAGTTTCTTGTATCTCTCTCTGTATCTCTCTATCACTCTCTCTGTATCTCTCTCTGTATCTCTCTCTCTCTCTCTCTCTCTCTCTCTCTCTCTCTCTCTCTCTCTCTCTCTCGCTCCCTCCCTCCCTCCCCCCCTCCCTCCCTCCCTCCCTCCCTCCCTCCCTCCCTCCCTCCCTCCCTCCCTCCCTCCCTCCCTCCCTCTCTCTTCTCTCTCTCTCTCTCTCTCTGTCTCTCTCTCTTCTCTCTCTCAATCTGTCTCTCTGTCTCCCTCCCTCCCTCCCCCCTCCCTCCCCCTCTCTCTCTCTCTCTCTCTCTCAATTCAATTCAATTCAATTCAATTCAATTCAATTCAATTCAATTCAATTCAATAGACTTTATTGACATGACAAGTCAAATTATTTACATTGTCAAAGTATAGATATAACAAAAATGGTGGGACCAACAGCAATAATAATAATAGTAGTAGTGGAAATGGGATTACCATTAACAGCAACTACAACAACAATATTAATGAGAATAACAATACATTAAAGCAATAGTAGTCGACCAATCTCAACATGACTAAGAAGACAAATTACTTGGTATGAAAGCCAAAACAAAACAGGAAATATTATTGACATTACATTACACTTTTCACTGGCTGTCCCTCAGGTTGTGGCAGGAGGACACAAAAATGTGCTGCCAAAATTGCACATTTTGGCTTTTTACCCAAAACATATTGGATTTTTTCTTCCTCTTTTATAGTTTCAAATTCTTTGTACTGAATGATACTTTTGGGAAAGAAAGATTCTCTTAGGTCAGAATATTTTTCACAGTGTAGTAGGCAATGCAGCTCTGTCTCTACCTCTCCCCGGAGACAGAGTGAGCACAGCCTGTCCTCTCTGGGCAGCCAGGTTTACCTGTCACGTCTCTATAGCCAGACTGTGCTCACTGAGTCTGTACCTAGTCATTGTTTCCTCAGTTTTCTATCAGTCACAGTGGTCAGATAGTCTGCCACCATGTACTGTCTGTTTAGAGTCAAAGAGCATTGAAGTTTAATTAGATTTTTTGTGGTGTCTTTCTAAAAGGTGATATATTTTTCTTTTTGCTTTGTGATGATTTGGTTGGGCCAGATTTTCTGAGTGCTGTCCTGAGGCTCTATGAGGTTGGTTTTGGTTAGTGAACTGAGCCTCAGAACCAGCTGGCTGAGGGGACTCTTCTCTTGTTTCATCTCTTGACATAGTATAGTAGATCTGTGTCATGGAATGTTTTGGGGTCACTTGTTTTTGATGGTTGTAAAATTTGATGGCTCTTTTTTCTATTCGAATAAGGAGGGGGTATTGGCCCAATTCTGCTCTACATGCGTTATTTTGAGTTTTTCTTTGCACTTGCAATACAGTCTTGCAAAACTCTGCATGCAGTATTTCGATTGGATGTTTGTCCCATTTGGTAAATTCAGTAATAGAGAGCGGACCCCATACTCCTTTGCCATATAGAGCAATTGGTTCTATAACTGATTGGAACATTTTGAGCCATTTTCTAATTGGAATTTCGATTTTAATATTCCTTTTAATGGCATAGAATGCTCTTCTTGCTTTGTCTCTCAGCTCTCTCTCTCTGTCTCTCTCTCTCTGTCTCTCTCTCTCTCTCTCTGTCTCTCTCTCTCTGTCTCTCTCTCTCTGTCTCTCTCTCTCTGTCTCTCTCTCTCTCCTCTCTCTCTCTCTCTCTCTCTCTCTCTCTCTCCTGTATCAGACTCTTTTGATTTTTCTCCCTTCCCCCCCCCCCCCCCCCCCTATATCCAGAGAGAGATAGAGAGAGAGACAGAGCGGAAGAGAGAAAGAGAAAGAGAGAGACGAGGACAGGCCTCAAAATCATCTGAAATCTTGACATGTCGTTTTGCTCTACTCTTCTTTCTCTCTTCATCTGTTCTGTCCATCTCTTCCCACATTGCCTTATTCCCCTTCATCTGTTCTGTCCATCTCTTCCCACATTCCCTTATTCCCCTTCATCTGTTCTGTCCATCTCTTCCCACATTCCCTTATTCCCCTTCATCTGTTTTGTCTATCTCTTCCCACATTCCCTTATTCCCCTTCATCTGTTTTATCCATCTCTTCACACATTCCCTTATTCCACTTCATCTGTTTTATCCATCTCTTCACACATTCCCTTATTCCCCTTCATCTGTTTTGTCCATCTCTTCCCACATTCCCTTATTCCCCTTCATCTGTTCCATCCATCTCTTCCCACATTCCCTTATTCCCCTTCATCTGTTCTGTCCATCTCTTTACACATTCCCTTATCCCCTTCATCTGTTCTGTCCATCTCTTCCCACATTCCCTTATTCCCCTTCATCAGTTTTGTCCATCTCATCCCACATTCCATTATACCCCTTCATCTGTTTTGTCCATCTCATCCCACATTCCATTATTCTCCTATACCTGTTTTATCCAATTCTTCCCACATTCCCTTTTTCCCTTTCATCTGTTCTATCCATCTCTTCCCACATTCCCTTATTCCCCTTCATCTGTTCTGTCCATCTCTTCCCACATTCCCTTATTCCCCTTCATCTGTTCTGTCCATCTCTTCCCACATTCCCTTATTACCCTCCATCTGTTTTGTCCATCCTTCCATTCCCTCCTCTCCTTCCCTCCCTACACCATCTTATGGTAATCATTTTTCCTTCCATAGATGCTGGACCCAACCTTGCTGATACTCATTTTCTCCTTCTCAACCCCTGTTGTCCTCTCCCTCTCTCCTTCCCTCTCTCTCTCCTTCCCCCATCTCTCTTTCTCTCTCTCTCTCCCTCCCCCCTCTCTCTCTCTCTCTCTGTCCCTCCCTCCCCCTCTCTCTTTCGCTCTCTCTTTCGCTCTCTCTCTCTCTCTCTCTCTCTCTCTCTCTCTCTCTCTCTCTCTCTCTCTCTCTCTCTCCTGTATCAGACTCTTTTGCTTTTTCTCCCTTTTTTCTCCCCCTCCTATATCCAGAGAGAGAGAGAGCGAGAGAGATAGAGAGAGAGACAGAGCGAAAGAGAAAAAGAGAGAGAGAGACGAGGACAGGCCTCAAAATCATCTGAAATCTTGACATGTCGTTTTGCTCTACTCTTCTTTCTCTCTTCATCTGTTCTGTCCATCTCTTCCCACATTCCCATATTCCCCTTCATCTTTTCTGTCCATCTCTTCCCACATTCCCTTATTCCGCTTCATCTGTTCTGTCCATCTCTTCCCATATTCCCTTATTCCCCTTAATCTGTTCTGTCCAACTCTTCCCACATTCCCTTATTCCCCTTAATCTGTTCTGTCAATCTCTTACCACATTCCCTTATCCCCTTCATCTGTTCTGTCCATCTCTTCCCACATTCCCTTATTCCCCTTCATTTGTTTTGTCCATCTCTTCCCACATTCCCTTACTCCCCTTCATCTGTTCTGTCCATCTCTTACCCACATTCCCTTATTCCCCTTCATCTGTTTTATCAATCTCTTCCCACATACCCTTATCCCCCTTCATTTGTTTTATCCATCTCTTCCCACATTCCCTTATTCCCTTTCATATGTTCTGTCCATCTCTTCCCACATACCCTTATTCCCCTTCATCTGTTTTGTCCATCTATTCCCACATTCCCTTATTCCCCTTCATCTGTTTTGTCCATCTCTTACCCACATTCCCTTATTCCCCTTCATTTGTTTTGTCCATCTCTTCCCACATTCCCTTATTCCCCTTCATCTGTTCTGTCCATCTCTTACCCACATTCCCTTATTCCCCTTCATCTGTTTTGTTCATCTCTTCCCACATTCCCTTATTCCCCTTCATTTGTTTTGTCCGTCTCTTCCCACATTCCCTTATTCCCCTTAATCTGTTCCATCCATCTCTTCCCACATACCCTTATTCCCCTTCATCTGTTCTGTCCATCTCTTCCCACATTCCCTTATACCCCTTCATCTGTTTTGTCCATCTCATCCCACATTCCATTATTCTCCTATACCTGTTTTGGCCAATTATACCCACATTCCCTTATTCCCTTTCATCTGTTTTATCCATCACTTCCCACATTCCCTTATTCCCCTTCATCTGTTTTATCCATCTCTTCCCACATACCCTTATTCCCCTTCATCTGTTCTGTCCATCTCTTCCCACATTCCCTTATTCCCCTTCATCTGTTCTGTCCATCTCTTCCCACATTCCCTTATCCCCTTCATCTGTTCTGTCCATCTCTTCCCACATTCCCTTATTCCCCTTCATGTGTTTTGTCCATCTCTTCCCACATTCCCTTATTCCCCTTCATCTGTTCTGTCCATCTCTTACCCATATTCCCTTATTCCCCTTCATCTGTTTTATCCATCTCTTCCCACATACCCTTATTCCCTTTCATCTGTTTTGTCCATCTCTTCCCACATTCCCTTATTCCCCTTCATCTGTATTGTTCATATCTTCCCACATTCCCTTATTCCCCTTCATTTGTTTTGTCCATCTCTTCCCACATTCCCTTATTCCCCTTCATCTGTTCTATCCATCTCTTCCCACAATCCCTTATCCCCTTCATCTGTTCTGTACATCTTTTACCAACATTTCCTTCTTCCCTTTCATCTGTTTTGTCAATCTCTTCCCACATTCCCTTATTCCCTTTCATCTGTTGTGTCCATTTCTTCCCACATTCTCTTGTTCCCCTTAATTTGTCCATCTCTTCCCACATTCCCTTATTACCCTTCATCAGTTCTGTCCATCTCTTCCCACTTTCCATTATTTTCCTATATCTGTTTTGTCCATCTCATCCCACATTCCATTATTCTCCTATATCTGTTTTGTCCAATTCTTTCCACATTCCCTTATTCCCTTTCATCTGTTTTATCCATCACTTCCCACATTCCCTTATTCCCCTTCATCTGTTTTATTCATCTCTTCCCACATTCCCTTATTCCTCTTCAAATGATTTGTCCATCTCTTCCCACATTCCCTTATTCCCCATCATCTGTTCTGTCCATCTCTTCCCATATTCCCTTATTCCCCTTAATCTGTTCTGTCCAACTCTTCCCACATTCCCTTATTCCCCTTCATCTGTTCTGTCCATCTCTTCCCACATTCCCTTATTCCCCTTCATCTGTTCTGTCCATCTCTTCCCACAGTCCCTTATTCCCCTTCATCTGTTCTGTCCATCTCTTCCCACATTCCCTTATTCCCCTTCATCTGTTTTATCCATCTCTTCACACATTCCCTTATTCCCCTTCATCTGTTTTGTCCATCTCTTCCAACATTCCCGTATTCCCTTTCATCTGTTTTGTCCATCTCTTCCCACATTTCCTTATTCCCCTTCATCTGTTTTGTCCTTCTCTTCCCACATTCCCTTATTCCCCTTCATCTGTTTTGTCCATCTCTTACCCACATTCCCTTATTCCCCTTCATTTGTTTTGTCCATCTCCTCCCACATTCCATTATTCCCCTTCATCTGTTCTGTCCATCTCTTACCCACATTCCCTTATTCCCCTTCATCTGTTTTATCCATCTCTTCCCACATACCCTTATTCCCCTTCATTTGTTTTGTCCATCTCTTCCCACATTCCCTTATTCCCTTTCATCTGTTTTGTCCATCTCTTCCCACATTCCCTTATTCCCCTTCATCTGTTTTGTTCATCTCTTCCCACATTACCTTATTCCCCTTCATTTGTTTTGTCCATCTCTTCCCACATACCCTTATTCCCCTTCATCTGTTCTGTCCATCTCTTCCCACATTCCCTTATTCCCCTTCATCTGTTCTGTCCATCTCTTCCCACATTCCCTTATCCCCTTCATCTGTTCTGTCCATCTCTTCCCACATTCCCTTATTCCCCTTCATGTGTTTTGTCCATCTCTTCCCACATTCCCTTATTCCCCTTCATCTGTTCTGTCCATCTCTTACCCATATTCCCTTATTCCCCTTCATCTGTTTTATCCATCTCTTCCCACATACCCTTATTCCCTTTCATCTGTTTTGTCCATCTCTTCCCACATTCCCTTATTCCCCTTCATCTGTTTTGTTCATATCTTCCCACATTCCCTTATTCCCCTTCATTTGTTTTGTCCATCTCTT
>NC_139994.1:6142651-6296123 GCF_964263955.1 Coregonus lavaretus
TAGGTAGAACTCTGGCTGTCAGTCACCAACCATGTAGGTAGAACTCTATATGTCAGTCACCAACCATCTATGTAGAACTCTGTCTGTCAGTCACCAACCATCTAGGTAGAACTATGTCTGTCAGTCACTAACCATCTTGGTAGAACTCTGGATGTCAGTTACTAAATCTAGGTAGAACTCCGGCTTCCAGTCCGGCCGATATACTGTCTGTCTGCCAGTCACCAACCATATAGGTAGAACTCTGTCTGTCAGTCACCAATCATCTAGATTAAATTCTGTCTGTCAGTCACCAACCATCTAGGTAGAACTATGTCTGTCAGTCACCAACCATCTAGGTAGAACTCTGTGTTTCAGTCACCAACCATCTATGTAGATCTCTGGCTGTCAGCCCAGAACCATATACTGGCTGTCAGTCACCAACCATCTAGGTAGAACTCTGTCTGTCAGTCACAAACCATCTAGGTAGAACTCTGTCTGTCAGTAACCAACCGTCTAGGTAGAACTACGGCTTTCAATCAGGCCGATATACTGTCTGTCTGCCAGTCACCAACCATCTAGGTAGAACTCTGTCTGTCAGTCACCAACAATCTAGGTAGAACTCTGTCTGTCAGTCACCAACCATCTAGGTAGAACTCTGTCTGTCAGTCACCAAACATCTAGGTAGAACTCTGTCTATCAGCCACGAACCATCTAGGTAGACCTCTGTCTGTCAGTCACAAACCATCTAGGTAGAACTCTGGCTGTCATTAACCAACCGTCTAGGTAAAACTGTTTCTGTCAGTCCAGGCCGATATACTGTCTGTCTGCCAGTTACCAACCATCTAGGTACAAATCTGTCTGTCAGTCAACAACCATCTAGGTAAAACTCTGTCTTCCAATCACCAACCATCTAGGTTCAAATCTGTCTGTCAGTCAACAACCATCTAGGTAAAACTCTGTCTTTCAATCACCAACCATCTATGTAGAACTCTGTCTGTCAGTCACCAACCATCTAGGTAGACCTCTGTCTATCAGTCAGAACCATCTATATAGAACTCTGTCTGTCAGTCACAAACCATCTAGGTAGAACTCTGTCTGTTAGTCACCAACCATCTAGGTAGAACTCTGGCTGTCAGTAACCAACCGTCTAGGTAAAACTATACCTGTCAGTCCATGCCGATATACTGTCTGTCTGCCAGTCACCAACCATCTAGGTAGAACTCTGTCTGTCAGTAACCAACCGTCTAGGTAGAACTACGGCTTTCAATCAGGCCGATATACTGTCTGTCTGCCAGTCACCAACCATCTAGGTAGAACTCTGTCTGTCAGTCACCAACAATCTAGGTAGAACTCTGTCTGTCAGTCACCAACCATCTAGGTAGAACTCTGTCTGTCAGTCACCAAACATCTAGGTAGAACTCTGTCTATCAGCCACGAACCATCTAGGTAGACCTCTGTCTGTCAGTCACAAACCATCTAGGTAGAACTCTGGCTGTCATTAACCAACCGTCTAGGTAAAACTGTTTCTGTCAGTCCAGGCCGATATACTGTCTGTCTGCCAGTTACCAACCATCTAGGTACAAATCTGTCTGTCAGTCAACAACCATCTAGGTAAAACTCTGTCTTCCAATCACCAACCATCTAGGTTCAAATCTGTCTGTCAGTCAACAACCATCTAGGTAAAACTCTGTCTTTCAATCACCAACCATCTATGTAGAACTCTGTCTGTCAGTCACCAACCATCTAGGTAGACCTCTGTCTATCAGTCAGAACCATCTATATAGAACTCTGTCTGTCAGTCACAAACCATCTAGGTAGAACTCTGTCTGTTAGTCACCAACCATCTAGGTAGAACTCTGGCTGTCAGTAACCAACCGTCTAGGTAAAACTATACCTGTCAGTCCATGCCGATATACTGTCTGTCTGCCAGTCACCAACCATCTAGGTACAACTCTGTCTGTCAGTCATCAACAATCTAAGTATAACTCTGTCTGTCAGTCACTAACAATCTAGGTAGAACTCTGTCTGTCAGTCACTAACCATCTAGGTAGAACTCTGTCTGTCAGTCCAGGGCAATATACTGTCTGTCTGACAGTCACCAACCATCTAGGTAGAACTCTGGCTGTCAGTCACCAACCATGTAGGTAGAACTCTGTCTGTCAGTCACTAACCATCTAGGTAGAACCCTGTCTGTCAGTCCAGGCCAATATACAGTCTGTCTGACAGTCACCAACCATCTAGGTAGAACTCTGGCTGTCAGTCACCAACCATGTAGGTAGAACTCTGTATGTCAGTCACCAACCATCTATGTAGAACTATATCTGTCAGTCACCAACCATCTAGGAGAACACTGTCTGTCAGTCACAAACCATCTAGGTAGAACTCTGTCTGTTAGTCACCAACCATCTAGGTAGAACTCTGGCTGTCAGTAATCAACCGTCTAGGTAGATCTCTGGCTTTCAGTCAGGCCGATATACTGTCTATCTGCCAGTCACCAACCATCTAGGTAGAACTCGTTCTGTCAGTCACCAACCATCTAGGTAGGACTCTGGCTGTCAGTCCAGAACGATATACTGTTTGTCAGCCAATCACCAACCATCTAGTTATAACTCTGTCTGTCAGTCAATAACACATCTAGGTAGAACTCTGGCTGTCAGTCACCAACCATCTAAGTAGAACTCTGTTTGTCAGTCACCAACCATCTTGGTAGAACTCTGTCTGTCAGTCACCAACCATCTATGTAGAACTCTGGCTGTCAGTCCAGAACGATATACTGTCTGTCAGCCAATCACCAACCATCCTTTTAGAACTCTGGCTGTCAGTCACCAACCATCTAAGTAGAACTCTGTCTGTCAGTCACCAACCAGCTAGGTAGAACTATGTCTATCAGTCACTAACCATCTAGGTAAAACTCTATCTGTCAGCAAGGCCGATATATTGTCTGTCTGCCAATCACCAACAATCTAGGTAGAACTCTGTCTGTCAGTCACCAACAATCTAGGTAGAACTATGTCTGTCAGTCACCAACCATCTAGGTAGATCTCTGGCTGTCAGTCCAGGCCGATACATTGTCTGTCTGTCAGTCACCAACCATCTAGGTTTAACTCTTTCTGTCAGTCACCAACCATCTAGGTAGAACTTTGTCTGTCAGTCACCAACCATCTAGGTAGAACTCTGTTTGTCAGTCACCAACCATCTAGGTAGAACTCTGTCTGTCAGTCCAGAACGATATACTGTCTGTCAGCCAATCACCAACAATCTAGTTAGAACTCTGGCTGTCAGTCACCAACCATCTAAGTAGAATTCTGTCTGTCAGTCACCAACAATCTAGGTAGAACTATGTCTATCAGTCACTAATTATCATGGTAGAACTTTGTCTCAGTCAATAACAAATCTAGGTGGAACTCTGGCTGTCAGTCCAGTCCGATATATACTGTCTGTCTGCCAGTCACCAACCATCTAGGTATAACTTTGTCTATCAGTCACCAACCATCTAGGTATAACTCTGTCTGTCAGTCACCAACCATCTAGGTAGAACTATGTCTATAAATCAGTAACTATCTAGGTAAAACTCTATCTCAGTCCAGGCCAATATACTGTCTGTCTGCCAGTCACCAACCATCTAGGTATATCTCGGTCTGTCAGTCACCAACCATCTAGGTTGAACTCTGTCTGTCAATCACCAACAATCTAGGTAGAACTCTTTCTGTCAGTCACCAACCATCTATGTAGAACTCTGTCTGTCAGTCACCAACCATCTAGGAAGAACTCTGTCTGTCAGTCACCAACCATCTAGGTTGAACTCTGTGTTTCAGTCACCATCCATTTAAGTAGAACTCTGTCTGTCAGTCACCAGTAATCTAGGTAGAACTCTGTCAGTCAGTCAACAACAATCTAGGAAGAACTCTGTCTGTCAGTCATCAACCATCTAGGTAGAACTCTGGCTGTCAGTCCAGAACGAAATACTGTCTGTCAGCCAGTCACCAACCATCTAGGTAGAACTCTGGCTGTAAGTCTCCAACCTTCTAGGTAGAACTCTGTCTGTCAGTCACCAACCATCTAGGAAGTACTCTGTCTTTCAGTCACCAACCATCTAGGTAGAACTCTGTCTGTCAGTCACCAACCATCTAGGTAGAACTCTGTCTGTCAGTCCAGGCTGATACACTGTCTGGCTGCCAGTCACCAACCATCTAGGTAGAACTCTGTCTCTCAGTCACTAACAATCGAGGTAGAACTCTGTCTGTCATTCAGCAACCATCTAGGTAGAACTCGGGCTGTCAGTCCATTAAATTGTATGTCTGTCAGTTACCAACCATCTAGGTAGAACTCTGTCTGTTAGTCACCAACCATCTAGATAGAACTCTGTCTGTCAGTCAATAACAAATCTAGGTAGAACTCTGGCTGTCAGTCCAGAACGATATACTGTCTGTCAGCCAGTCACCAACCATCTAGGTAGAACTCTGGCTGTAAGTCTCCAACCTTCTAGTTAGAACTCTGGCTGTCAGTCAGGCTGATATACTGTCTGTCTGCCAGTCACTAACCATCTAGGTAGAACTCTTTCTGTCAGTCACCAACCATCTAGGTAGAACTCTGTCTGTCAGTCACCAACCATCTGGGTAGAACTCTGTCTGTCAGTCAACAACCATCTATGTAGAACTCTGGCTGTCAGTCCAGAACGATATACTGTCTGTCATCCAATCACCAACCATCTAGTTAGATCTCTGGCTGTCAGTCACCAACCATCTAAGTAGAATTCTGTCTGTCAGTCACCAAACATCTAGGTAGAACTCTGTCTCAGTCAATAACAAATCTAGGTAGAACTCTGGCTGTCAGTCCAGGCCGATATATACTGTCTGTCTGCCAGTCACCAACCATCTAGGTTTAACTCTTTCTGTCAGTCACCAACCACCTAGGTATAAATCTGTCTGTCAGTCACCAACCATCTAGGTAGAACTATGTCTATAAGTCAATAACTATCTAGGTAAAACTCTATCTCAGTCCAGGCCGATATACTGTCTGTCTGCCAGTCACCAACCATTTAGGTAAAATGATGTCTGTCAGTCACCAACCATCTAGGTATATCTCGGTCTGTCAGTCACCAACCATCTAGGTAAAACTCTGTCTGACAGTCACCAACCATCTAGGTAGAATTATGTCTGTCAGTCCAGGCCGATACACTGTCTGGCTGCCAGTCACCAACCATCTAGGTAGAACTCTGTCTGTCAGTCACCAACAATCGAGGTAGAACTCTGTCTGTCAGTCAGGAACCATCTAGGTAGAACTCTGTCTGTCAGTCAATAACAAATCTAGGTAGAACTCTGGCTGTCAGTCCAGGCCGATATACTGTCTGTCTGCCAGTCACCAACCATCTAGGTATAACTCTGTCTGTCAGTCACCAACCATCTAGGTATAACTATGTCTGTCAGTCACCAACCATCTAGGTAGAACTCTGTCTGTCAGTCACCAATAATCGAGGTAGAACTCTGTCTGTCAGTCAGCAACCATCTAGGTAGAACTCTGGCTGTCAGTCCGATAAATTGTCTGTCTCTCAGTCACCAACCATCTAGGTAGAACTCTGTCTGTCAGTTACCAACCATCTAGGTAGAACTCTGTTTGTTAGTCACCAACCATCTAGGTAGAACTCTGTCTGTCAGTCAATAAAAAATCTAGGTAGAACTCTGGCTGTCAGTCCAGGCCGATATACTGTCTGTCTGCCAGTCACCAACCATCTAGTTAGAACTCTCTGTCAGTCACCAACCATCTAGGTATAACTCTGTCTGTCAGTCACCAACCATCTAGGTAGAACTCTGTCTGTCAGTCACTAACACATTTAGGTAGAACTCTGGCTGTCAGTCCAGGCCGATATACTGTCTGCCTGCCAGTCACCAACCATCTAGGTAGAACTCTGTCTGCCAGTCACCAACCATCTAGGTAGAACTCTGTCTTTCAGTCACCAACCATCTAGGTAGAACTCTGTCTGTCAGTCACCAACAATCGAGGTAGAACTCTGTCTGTCAGTCAGCAACCATCTAGGTAGAACTCTGGCTGTCAGTCCAATAAATTGTATGTCTCTCAGTCACCAACCATCTAGGTAGAACTCTCTGTTAGTCACCAACAATCTAGGTAGAACTCTGGCTGTCAGTCCGATAAATTGTCTGTCTCTCAGTCACCAACCATCTAGGTAGAACTCTGTCTGTCAGTCACCAACAATCAAAGTATAACTCTGTCTGTCAGTCAGCAACCATCTAGGTAGAACTCTGGATGTCAGTCAGATAAATTGTCTGTCTCTCAGTCACCAACCATCTAGGTAGAACTCTCTGTCTACCTAGATGTCACCAACCATCTAGGTATAACTCGGTCTGTCAGTCACCAACCATCTAGGTAAAACTCTGTCTGTCAGTCCAGGACGATATACTTTCTGGCTGCCAGTTACCAACCATCTATGTTGAACTCTGTCTCTCAGTCACCAACCATCTAGGTAGAACTCTGTCTGTTAGTCACCAACTGTCACGGTTTCGGCCGAGGCTGCCTCTCTTCCTTGCTCGGGCAGGCTTCGGCGTTCGTCGTCTCCGGAATACTAGCTGCCACCGTTGTATGTTTCTATGTTCGTTTGGTCTGGTCTGGTATTGTACACCCGTTATCGTTTAGTGTCATTAGTGTCCTATAAGTTCTCGTTGTGTTTGTTAAGTGTTGTGTGTGATTGTTTTCACTGTCGTGCGTTTTGCTAGTACGTATACTGTTTGCTCGGTTGAGCTGTTCTCCATTGTATTTGGAGTGTTTTGTCGCACATGTTTAGTGCGCCCGTTTTGTTTTCGCCTGCGTGCGGAGTTCTCGCCTCAGGGCATTTATTCGTGCTTGTGTTTGTGCATCCACTAAAGTCTTTTGGACTTACTTTCTGCGTCCTGCGCCTGATTCCACCACCACACCCACCTACAGCAACACTGACAGAATCACACACCTGCTCGAATGGAATCAGCAGGAGCCGCAGCAGCACAGGAGACGTTGGAGGACAGGGTACGGGAGCAGAATGACCAGACCCTGCAGATGGGGTCCGCACTGCAGGAGGTGATCACCACCCTCCAACGCTGGGAGACCCGAGGGACACCCCCAACGCCATCTTCCCTGCCCTCACCATCGGCAAGTCAGCCCATTCCCGCTCCGGAACCCAGAGGAGTTCGACTCTCGCTCCCGAGGGCCTACGATGGGACCGCTGCCGGATGTCAGGGCTTCCTTCTCCAGGTGGAGCTTTACCTGGCCACCGTGCACCCGGCGCCCTCGGGACACGAGAGCGTGTCCGCCCTGATCTCCTGCCTTTCCGGCAAGGCTTTAGAATGGGCCAACGCCGAGTGGAGGAGAATAGACGCTACCACCATCACGTACGCCGAGTTCTCCCGCCACTTCAGGGCGGTGTTTGACCATCCCTCGGTGGGGAAAGCGGCGGGGGAGCATCTGTTCTGCCTCCGGCAGGGGAAGAGGAGTGCCCAGGAGTTCGCGTTGGAATTCCGGACTCTAGCGGCGGATGCAGGGTGGAATGAGCGGGCCCTCATTGATCACTACCGCTGTAGTCTACGTGAGGACGTCCATAGGGAGCTGGCCTGTCGGGACACCAGCCTCTCGTTCGACCAGTTAGTCGACATGTCCATCAGGCTGGATACCCTGCTAGCTACCCGCGGACGTCCCGAGGGGGGTCCGTCCATTTCACCCTCCAGCGCCTCCGAGCCGTGCCCCATGGAGCTCGGGGGCGCTGGCACTAGAGAGAGGAGGGGTCGGAGTACGAGGGGGTCCATCTCCTGCACCAACTGTGGTCGGGGAGGACACACCGCGGCTAGGTGCTGGGGATGGCCTCCTAGGGGAGAAGACGACAGGCCCCGCACTGGGGAGCCCTTCCAGGTGAGTAGGCGCCCCACTCACCCAGAGCTCTCTGTTGCGCACTTCTGTATACCTGTGCGTTTTCCACAGGTCGCACCTCATTCCCAGCATAAGGCGCTGGTAGATTCAGGCGCGGCTGGGAATTTTGTTGATAAGAGATTTTGTTTAGCCTTAGGGATTCCCCTTCTCCCTGTTGACGTCCCCTTCCCCGTTCATGCCCTAGATAGCCGTCCGTTGGGTGCGGGCTTGATCAGGGAGGTCACGGCGCCACTTAGGATGTGTGTGCAGGGGGGTCATCAGGAGATGATCCAGCTATTTCTGATCGACTCGCCTGCGTATCCGGTGGTGCTGGGCATGCCCTGGTTGAGTACCCATAACCCGTCTATTTCGTGGCAGGAGAGGGCTCTGATGGAGTGGTCTGCCCAGTGTGTGGGTCGATGTTTAGGCGTTTCCGTAGGGGCTACCTCGGTGGAGAGTCCAAACCAGGTGCCCGCATTGCACGTTCCCCCTGAGTATGGGGATTTGGCTATTGTGTTCAGTAAGTCGAGGGCGACGCAGTTGCCTCCCCATAGGCAGGGAGATTGTGCGATAGACCTCCAGGCAGGAGCTGCGCTCCCACGGAGCCATGTGTATCCTCTGTCTCAGGAGGAGAAGAGAGCTATGGAGACTTACATAGACGAATCTCTGAGACAAGGATACATACGGCCCTCCACTTCCCCTGCGTCCTCGAGTTTCTTTTTTGTGAAGAAAAAGGATGGTGGGTTACGCCCGTGCATTGATTACCGTGGTCTCAATCAGATCACGGTGAAGTACAGTTATCCACTCCCGCTGATTGCGACCATGACAGAGTCATTGCACGGGGCGCGTTTCTTCACTAAATTAGATCTCAGGAGCGCGTACAACTTGGTGCGCATTAGGGGGGGCGATGAATGGAAGACAGCCTTTAGTACCACCACGGGCCATTACGAGTATCTTGTCATGCCATACGGGTTGATGAACGCTCCTTCAGTTTTCCAATCATTCGTGGATGAGATCTTCAGGGACATGCAGGGGCAGGGGGTGGTCGTGTACATAGATGACATTCTCGTGTACTCGTCTACCCGAGTCGAGCATGTGGCCCTGGTGCGCCGAGTGTTGCGGAGGCTGTTGGAGCACGACCTGTATGTCAAGGCAGAGAAGTGTTTGTTTTTCCAGGAGTCGGTCTCCTTTTTGGGTTATCAGTTGTCTGCGTCAGGGGTGAAGATGGAGGTAGACCGGGTGTCAGCCGTGCATAATTGGCAAACGCCAACCACTGTGAAGGAGGTGCAGCAGTTTTTGGGGTTTGCGAATTACTACCGGAGGTTTATCCAGGGTTTTGGACAGGTGGCAGCTCCCATAACGTCTCTTTTGAAGGGGGGTCCGGTGCGTCTGCAGTGGTCAGCCGAGGCGGACAGGGCGTTTGGGAGGCTGAAGGACCTGTTTACCTCGGCCCCGGTGCTGGCGCATCCGGATCCCTCTTTACCATTTCAGGTAGAGGTGGACGCGTCAGAGGCCGGTATAGGAGCCGTGCTTTCGCAACGGTCCGGCGCGCCACCTAAACTCCGCCCCTGTGCTTTTTATTCCAAGAAGCTCAGTCCGGCGGAGCGAAATTATGACGTAGGGGACAGGGAGCTGTTAGCCGTGGTACAGGCCCTAAAGGTGTGGAGGCACTGGCTTGAGGGGGCTCAACACCCTTTCCTCATTTTGACGGACCACCGTAACCTGGAGTACATCCGGGCAGCGAGGAGACTGAACCCTCGCCAGGCGCGGTGGAATATGTTTTTGACCCGGTTCATATTTAAGATCACGTACATCCCTGGGTCACAGAACGGTAAGGCAGATGCACTGTCTCGGCGGTATGACACGGAGGAGAGGTCCGGGGAGCCCACTCCCATACTGCCGGAGTCTTGTCTGGTGGCACCGGAAGTGTGGGAGGTCAATGCTGAACTCGAGCGGGCGTTACGCACCGACCCTAGTCCACCTCAATGCCCGGAGGGTCGGAAGTACGTTCCGCTCGAGGTTCGGGATCGATTGATCTATTGGGCTCACCAGGGGCGGTGTGTTCAATAGGGCGATATGGGCGACGCACTGCCAAACGGGAAAAGGAAGGGATTTTTTTTCTAATCAATTATATCACGGCAACAGTAGTTATCAGTGTTGTAATCTAGACGTCTGATCTGCCACAGTGCCACACTGCCACTAAATGTCCAATCAGGCTAAAGTCGTGCTTCAAATGCCCCCCCCCCCCCCCCTTTTGGGGCGATTTCAGTCAGGTTGAAAATCGCCCAGAAGTCTGTCATAGACTCCCATGTAAAATCTATTTTTTTTCAAATTTCAGAGCTTTCAATACAATCTCTATGGGTTTCTGAGGGCTTGCACTTACGCGCTTTCGTCATACGTAACGTAAACATGAACGTAACTAAGAAAAGAGCGGGTAGCAGCATTAATCAATTCACGTACTACTATCAAGATGGCTATAGCGTTCAGTGCAACTCGATTGTCTCTTTGAAAGAAGTTCACATCAAAGAGACAACCACAAAGTGCAGGAGCGCTTTTTTGAGTTCCTTCCCATCTCGGAATCAACCTCAGTCTCAATCGCCAGTGTGCTTTTGGAGAGACTGAACGGTCTTTTTGCCGACGACGTGAAAGTCAAATTCATTGCGCAAGCTCACGATGGAGCCAGTGTGATGAGGCGAGAGAAGGCAAAAGGTGCGTTAACATTTCAAGAAAGGCCATTACGTGCATTGCTATGCGCATCAGCTGAATTTGATCATGCAGCAAGCTAAAAAGTAACTAGTAAACTAGTCCTCAGCATGCCTGATTTCAATGAGAAAGTCATTGACCGCTTTGCTGCATTGAAAGAGAGAAGAGAACAGTTTCAGTACAAGTAATGTAGCCTCTCTCTCTCTTTTTCCCTCCCTGTCTGTCTCTTTAACACACACACGCCCAAATCAGTTCACAGTTGATGTTGTTTAAAATAGTTATTTTTCATTTTAAAAAAAGTAAACAATTTTTTTTACAAATCTATACAATTGGCCAGAATATGGTTGTTCATATTTACAAAGCCATACAGATAGCTGTGTTTACCTTTTCTAGAAATTATTTTCAAATTCTGTTTTCAGGCAAAATGTCTATCACTGTTCATTTTCACAAATCTATACAAGAGGGCAGAATATGGAAGTCTATAAAAATTTCTTATTACCAATAACTTGCATCAATGTTTTCAGTAGCCTCTATCAAAAGCTCCTGCTTGCTCAGGTGCACATATTTCCAATTCAACCATGAGGCCTTTTTGAAGCAAGTAATGTGTATATCAGTATTGACTTATATGCTGCCCCTGTCTTCATGTTGTTGCTGGACATATCTTTTTTAAAATGTGTGTAGGTCACCTAAATCATCAGAAAAATTGCCCCCCCTGAGAATTTTTTCAGGAGCCGCCACTGGGGCTCACACGTCACCCTCCTCTGGACACCCTGGTATCGGCCGGACAGTGCACTGTCTTAGTGCTAAGTACTGGTGGCCCACGTTGGCGAGGGATGTGAGGGTTTATGTTTCCTCCTGCTCGGTGTGCGCCCAGTGTAAGGCGCCTAGACATCTGCCTAGGGGTAAGTTACTACCCCTGCCCGTTCCACAACGACCATGGTCTCACCTCTCGGTGGATTTCATCACTGACCTTCCTCCTTCACAGGGGAATACCACTATACTGGTCGTTGTGGACCGGTTCTCTAAGGCCTGTCGTTTGCTCCCTATGCCGGGCCTTCCTACTGCCCTGCAGACCGCCGAAGCGCTATTCACCCATGTGTTCCGGCACTACGGGGTACCCGAGGATATTGTGTCTGATCGAGGTCCCCAATTTACCTCCAGAGTCTGGAGAGCTTTTATGGAGCGGTTGGGGGTCTCGGTGAGCCTCACCTCGGGTTACCACCCGGAGAGTAATGGGCAGGTGGAACGTGTGAACCAGGATGTGGGTAGGTTTCTTAGAACATACTGCCAGGACCGGCCGGAGGAGTGGGCAAGGTACGTTCCCTGGGCCGAAATGGCCCAGAATTCCCTACGCCATTCCTCCACTAACCTAACCCCTTTCCAATGTGTGTTAGGTTACCAGCCGGTTCTGGCACCTTGGCAGCAGAGCCAGATCGAGGCTCCTGCGGTGGATGAGTGGGTGCGGCGCTCGGAGGAGACATGGAACGCTGCACACGTCCACCTGCAGCGGGCCCTCCGTCGTCAAAAGGCGAGCGCCGATCTCCACCGCAGTGAGGGACCGGTGTACGCACCTGGTGATCGAGTCTGGCTCTCTACCAGAAACCTGCCCCTCCGCCTGCCCTGTCGGAAACTGGGTCAGCGGTTTGTAGGGCCATTTAAAGTCCTGAGAAGATTGAACGAGGTGTGTTACAGATTACAACTACCTGTTGAGTATAAAAGTATTAACCCCTCGTTCCATGTGTCTCTTCTCAGGCCGGTGGTAGCTGGCCCACTCCAAGAAAATGAGATCAGGGAGACTCCTCCGCCCCCATTGGACATCGAGGGGGCACCGGCGTACTCCGTGCGGTCCATCTTGGATTCGAGACGTCTCTAATATCTAGTGGAGTGGGAGGGGTACGGCCCGGAGGAACGGTGCTGGGTGCCGAGGAGAGACATTTTGGACCCGTCTCTCCTGACGGAATTCCATCGTGGTCACCCGACGCACCCTGCTCCGCGTCCTCCTGGTCGTCCCCGAGGCCGGAGTCGGCGCACGTCTGGAGCCGCGCGTCAAGGGGGGGGTACTGTCACGGTTTCGGCCGAGGCTGCCTCTCTTCCTTGCTCGGGCAGGCTTCGGCGTTCGTCGTCTCCGGAATACTAGCTGCCACCGTTGTATGTTTCTATGTTCGTTTGGTCTGGTCTGGTATTGTACACCCGTTATCGTTTAGTGTCATTAGTGTCCTATAAGTTCTCGTTGTGTTTGTTAAGTGTTGTGTGTGATTGTTTTCACTGTCGTGCGTTTTGCTAGTACGTATACTGTTTGCTCGGTTGAGCTGTTCTCCATTGTATTTGGAGTGTTTTGTCGCACATGTTTAGTGCGCCCGTTTTGTTTTCGCCTGCGTGCGGAGTTCTCGCCTCAGGGCATTTATTCGTGCTTGTGTTTGTGCATCCACTAAAGTCTTTTGGACTTACTTTCTGCGTCCTGCGCCTGATTCCACCACCACACCCACCTACAGCAACACTGACACCCACCATCTAGGTAGAACTCTGTCTGTCAGTCAATAACAAATCTAGGTAGAACTCTGGCTGTCAGTCCAGGCCAATATACTGTCTGTCTGCCAGTCACCAACCATCTAGGTAGAACTCTCTGTCAGTCATCAACAATCGAGGTAGAACTCTGTCTGTCAGTCAGCAACCATCTAGGTAGAACTCTGGCTGTCAGTCAAATAAATTGTCTGTCTATCAGTCACCAACCATCTAGGTAGAAATCTCTGTTAGTCACCAACAATCTAGGTAGAACTCTGTCTGTCAGTCACCAACCATCTAGCTAGAACTCTGGCTGTCTGTCAATAACAAATCTAGGTAGAACTCTAGCTGTCATTCTGGGCCGATATACTGTCTGTCTGCCAGTCACCAACTATATATGTAGAACTCTGGCTTTTAGTCACCAACCATCTAGGTAGAACTCTGTCTGTCAGTCAGCAACCATCTAGGTAGAACTCTGGCTGTCAGTCCATTAAATTGTCTGTCTCTCAGTCACCAACCATCTAGGTAGAACTCTGTTTGTTAGTCACCAACCATCTAGGTAGAACTCTGTCTGTCAGTCAATAACAAATCTAGGTAGAACTCTGGCTCTCAGTCCAGGCCGATATACTGTCTGTCTGCCAATCACCAACCATCTAGTTAGAACTCTGGCTGTCAGTCACCAACCATCTAAGTAGAACTCTGTCTGTCAGTCACCAACCATCTAGGTAGAACTATGTCTATCAGTCACTAACCATCTAGGTAAAACTCTATCTGTCAGCCAGGCCGATATACTGTCTGTCTGTCAATCACCAACCATCTAGGTAGTACTCTGTCTGTCAGTCACCAACCATCTACGTATAACTCTGTCTGTCAGTCACTAACCATCTAGGTAGAACTGTATCTGTCCGTCCAGTCCGATATATACTTTCTGTCTGCCAGTCACCAACCATCTAGGTATAACTCTGTCTGTCAGTCACCAACCATATAGGTAGAACTATGTCTATAAGTCAGTAACTATCTAGGTAAAACTCTATCTCAGTCCAGGCCGATATACTGTCTGTCTTTCAGTCACTAACCATCTAGGTAAAATGATGTCTGTCAGTCACCAACCATCTAGATATAACTCGGTCTGTCAGTCACCAACCATCTAGGTAAAACTCTGTCTGACAGTCACTAACCATCTAGGTATAACTCTGTCTGTCAGTCACCAACCATCTAGGTAGAACTCTGGATTGTTTCTTTATCTTCTTTTAAAGATAAACATATATTATACCATATCATCTAGTCTGTGACTTCAAACAGTTGCACACCTCCTACACTGCAGGACTGTACCTCATTTTAAATGTGGCTTGGGGGGAGTTGGAGGAGTGGATTGAAGGAGGAGGAGGTGGAGAGGAGGCAACATTGTGTTGTACTGCTTCTGGCTTGATTATCAGCACTTTGATGGAATTATTGTTCAAGCACAAAGCCAATAAAATCATACAGTATTAACAGTGATGAAAACGAACACTTGTCATGGAGCTGGTTGCTTAATGAGGCCTGTCAAAACTCGATGAACATGTTCAAGTATCTGTGATGACAGGAACAGGAGACACACTTCAGCACATCAACATTTCTCCCTCTGGGCTCAACAGTGATTAGCGTTAATTGTGTGCTTGAGTGTGTGTGTCAGTGTGTGTGTACGTTCATGCGTGCGTGCATGTGTCTTTCTGGAGAGACCTAACTTTCACAATGTGTGTGTATGTCATGTTTGTCCTGCCTGTTTGCCGTATCATAATGTGTGCTTTTACGCTGACAGTGTCTTATTAAAATAAACATTCCAAATGCTGCGGGAGCGGTGTACACACATTTGATAGGTCACCGATGTACAACTCCACATGTAATTGCGTTGCAGGAATTCTTCATGGTTAACATAAATGGTGCTTTTAAGAGAAAGGACTGCAGACACAGAGGGAGACGGACTTAGGGGATGTGAAGGGGAGAAAGGGTGTGTGAGAGAGAGAGAGAGAGAGAGAGAGAGAGAGAGAGAGAGAGAGAGAGAGAGAGAGAGAGTAAATTAATAAATAGATGAGACATAACAGAGATACAGAAAACTCTATTTCCCTGCCTGTGTTCTCATGGGGCCTGTGGGTGTTTTAGTCAGTCAGTCAGTCAGTCAGTATGTCAGTTAGTCAGTATGTTAGCCAATCTGTCAGTACATCAGTCCGTCCGTCAGTCAGTCAGTGGCCATGTTCGAGATGATCAAAACTGTAATGTACCATGGGTAAATTGTGACTAACACACACACACACTCACAGGTGGAGTACATACACAGAGAAATGTAAGAACTAGAACGTAGGAAAGGTTTATTGGCCCTAGGTTATCACTCTTTAGGAAGCTTTCTGGTATTTTTGGTGATATGTTTTATTCTAATGTCTGAAATGGCCTTTTCCTCCCCAAAGGCAGCAACTTTACACCAGTAACATTTTCATTATGGAGCTAATCTTTCCTACATTTACACTGTCCATTACGGTGTCACTTCTCCCGACTCAAAGTTGAAATGATCTCTCTCTCTCTCTCTCTCTCTCTCTCTCTCTCTCTCTCTCTCTCTCTCTCTCTCCTCTCTCTCTCTCTCTCTCTCTCTCTCTCTCTCTCTCTCTCTCTCTCTCTCTCTCTCTCTCTCTCTCTCTCTCTCTCTCTCTCTCTCTCTCTCTCTCTCTCTCTCTCTCTCTCTCTCTCTCTCTCTCTCACTCTCTCTCTCTCTCCTCTCTCTCTCTCTCTCTCTCTCTCTCTCTCTCTCTCTCTCTCTCTCTCTCTCTCTCTGTTCCCTGATGATCAATAAGTTAACGCTGTATAGTCTTGAATGTAACCCCTCCCCTTAAGAGAATGCCAAGGCATGTTGTTTTCCTCTTTTTGTATCTGTACGTTTGCAAACAATTGCAATGTGGAGAGCACTTGGTAGAGTGAACACACCCACACTTTCAAAGGATTACCATTCACTCAAGGTTCCTCTATAGGCAGTGGGGAAATACACACGCACGCACGCACACACACACACACACACACACACACACACACACACACACACACACACACACACACACACACACACACACACACACACACACACACACACACACACACACACACACACACACACACACACACACACACACACATAATTCACCGACTCACAAATATTCCTGTGCCAAATATGTTTTCATGTAAAGCCTGCTGTTGCTCCATAGCAATTACATTTAGGGTACAGAGAGAAACGCTAAGCCCAAAACATTATTCCCTAACGTATTATCCTCATTGGTTATTTACTACCCCTGTGTGTGTGTGTGTGTGTGTGTGTGTGTACACCCATGTGCCTGACTGTGTATCTTTTTCTGCCCTCTCCCTTTCTCCAGCATATTGAAGTTCCTCTCCCTTCTTTCTGCAGCATATTGAAGCATGCCTTTCAGTCTCTATTGCCAAGAGTGTGCAAAGCTGTCATCAAGGCAAAGGGTGGCTATTTGAAGAATCTCAAATCTCAAATATATTTTGATTTTGTTTAACACTTTTTTGGTTACTACATAATTCCATATGTGTTATGTCATAGTTTTGATGTCTTCAATATTATTCTACAATGTAGAAAATTGTAAAAAATAAAGAAAAACCCTGGAATGAGTAGGTGTGTCCAAACCTTTGACTGGTACTGTACGTACCCACGCACGTGTGTGTGTGATTAGTCAGTGCTCACTCACTATCCCGCCTTGATGTATCTCCAGCACTGAAGCCTTTCAAGCACACCCTGATTTATGTTGCATACTAGGGCCTCATCCCAAATTACACCCTATTCCCTAGAGTACTACAACAGAACCCTATGGACTCTGGTCAAAATTAGTGCACTATGTAGGGAATAGGGTGCCATTTTGGACAAAGCCTAGGGCCTCCATTAGGAAGAAAAGCCAAATAATTACTTTGGTTAAATGGTTATCTGAGCCTCATAGAAAAGGTCTAGTTTTTCCTGCTACACTCAATAATTCAATTATTTCTCTGTTAACTTTGGTCCATTGCCAGGAATGTGTGGCTTGGCAGGAAACAGAGAAAACATGGAATGTCAGTGATGTATGTTGTGTTGATTAGTAGATGTGAAGGATATTGTAGGTTGAGCCACATCAACAGATTAAAACTCTAGTTATATATAAATACACATTAATTCTCTAGTTATATATAAATACACATTAATTCTCTAGTTATATATAAATACACATTAATCCTCTAGTTATATATAAATACACATTAATCCTCCAGTTATATATAAATACACATTAATCAGTCTATGGTCCTGGTCAGTCTATGTCATGAAAATACCAGGTGTTCATAATATATTGTACACTCCTTGTATTTTGCCAACTTGACTGATTCGTCAGTAATATACTATAACATTCTAATTGGTGTATCATACCTTGAGAGAAAAGCATCCATATTTCATGATTATGAATCATATAATAATAGTTACACCGGTGTGCCTTCTGGAATTAGACGCCTGAGTTCTACAGCATCATATTTGTATTTGTATTTATTAGGGATCCCCATTAGCTGCTGCCAAGGCAGAAGCTACTCTTCCTGGGGTCCAAACATATTAAGGCACTTACATTACACATAAAACAAAAGATAAAACAGTACATCATAAAACATTATTACACCACTACATATCTACAATACAACATTTATAATACCACCATACAACAATATTACAATGTACGTGTGTATAGAGTGTGTGTGCTAGCGTTTGTGTGCGTATGCATGTGTCTGTACCTGTGTGTGTGTCTCTTCACAGTCCTCGCTGTTCCATAAGGTGTATTTTTATCAGATTTTTAAATCTGATTCTACTGCTTGCATCAGTTACCTGATGTGGAATAGAGTTCCATGTAGTCATGGCTTTATGTAGTTCTGTCCGCCTCCCATAGTCTGTTCTGGACTTGGGGATTGTGAAGAGACCTCTGGTGGCATGTCTTGTGGGGTATGCATGGGTGTCCGAGCTGTGTGCTAGCAGTTTAAACAGACAGCTCGTTGCATTCAGTAGTGATGAAGTGAATGAGAGATTGACATGCATATCATTAATGTTAGCTCCCCGTGTACGTTTAAGGGCCAGCCGTGCTGCCCTGTTCTGGGCCAGTTGTAAAGTCCCTCTTTGTGGCACCTGACCACACGGCTGAACAGTAGTCCAGGTGCGACAAAACTAGGGTCTGTAGGACCTGCCTTGTTGATAGTGTTGTTAAGAAGGCAGAGCAATGCCTTATTATGGACAGACTTCTCCCCATCTTAGCTACTGTTGTATCAATATGTTTTTACCATGACAGTTTACAATCCAGGGTTATTCCAAGCGGTTTAGTCACCTCAACTTGCTCAATTTCGACATTATTGAGGTTTAGGGTTTAGTGAATGATTTGTCCCAAATACAATGCTTTTAGTTTTTGAAATATTTAGGACTAACTTATTCCTTGCTATCCATTCTGAAACTAACTGCAGCTCTTTGTTAAGTGTTGCAGTCATTTCAGTCGCTGACATGTATAGTGTTGAGTCATCCACATTCAGTGCATTCAGAAAGTATTCAGACCCCTTGACTTTTTCAACATTTTGTTACGTTACTGCCTTATTCTAAAATGGATTAAACTGTTTTGTTCCCCTCATCAGTCTACACTCAATAACCCATATACAGGTTTTATACATTTTTGCAAATGTAAACAAAATAAAAAACTGAAATTTGACATTTACATATGTATTCAGACCCTTTACTCAGTACTTTGTTGAAGCACCTTTGACAGCGATTACAGCCTGAAGCTTGGCACACCTGTATTTGTGGAGTTTCTCCCATTCTTCTCTGCAGAGCCTCTCAAGCTCTGTCAGGTTGCATTGGGAGCGTTGCTGTACAGCTATTTTCAGGTTTCTCCAGAGATGTTTGATCGGGTTCAAGTTCGGGCTCTGGCTGGGCCACTCAAGGACATTCAGAAACTTGTCCCAAAGCTACTCCTGCGTTGTCTTGGCTGTGTGCTTAGGGTCGTTGTCTTTTTGGAAGGTGAAACTTTGTCCCAGTCTGAGGTCCTGAGCACTCTGGAGAAGGTTTTCATCAAGGATCTCACTGTACTTTGCTCCGTTCATCTTTCCCTCGATCCTGACTAGTCTCCCAGTCCCTGCCGCTGAAAAACTTCCCCACAGCATGTTGCTGCCACCACCAAGCTTCACTGTAGGGATGGTATTGGCCAGGTGATGAGCGGTGCCTGGTTTCCCCCAATCTTGGTTTCATCAGACCAGAGAATCTTGTTTCTCATGGTCTGAGAGTCCCTTAGGTGCCTTTTGGCAAACTCCAAGTGGGCTGTCATGTGCCTTTTACTGAGGAGTGGTTTCTGTCTGGCCACTCTACCATAAATGCTTGATTGGTGGAGTGCTGCAGAGATGGCTGTCCTTCTGGAAGGTTCTCCCATCTCCACAGAGGAACTCTGGAGCTCTGTCAGAGTGACCATCGGGTTCTAGGTTGCATCCCTGACCAAAGCCCTTCTCCTCGACTGGTCTAGGAAGAGTCTTGGTGGTTCCAAACTTCTTCCATTTAAGAATGATGGAGGCCATTGTGTTCTTGGGGACCTTTAATGCTGCATAAATGTTTTGATACCCTTCCCCAGATCTGTGTCTCGACACAATCCTGTCTCGGAGCTCTACGGACAATTCATTCGACCTCATGGCTTGGTTTTTGCGCTGACATGCACCGTCAACTGTGGGACCTTATATAGACAGGTGTGTGCCTTTCCAAATCGAAAGTCACACATCTCAAGGATGATCAATGGAAACAGGATGCACCTGAGCTCAATTTCGAGTCTCATAGCAAAGGGTCTGAATACTTACGTAAATAGCACAAGCATTTCGCTACACCCACTATAACATCTGCTAAACACGTGTATGTGACAAATAACATTTGATTTGATTTGAATAAGGTATTTTTTATTTTTTATTTTTTATTAATTTGCAAAACAAATTGCTTTGTCATTATGGGGTACTATGTATAGATTGATGAGGAAATAAGGCTGTAAAGTAACAAAATGTGGAAAAAGTGAAGGGGTCTGAATACTTTTCGAATGCACTGTACATAGACACACTGGCTTTACTCAAAGCCAGTGGCATGTCGTTAGGAAAGATTGAAAAAAGTAAGGGGTCTAGACAGCTGCCGTGGGGAATTCCTGATTCTAGCTGTATTATGTTGGAGGCTTCCATTAACTGTGTTCTGTTAGACGGGTAACTCTTTATCCACAATATAGCAGGGGGTGTAAAGCCATAACACATACTATGATCGATAATGTCAAATGCCACACTGAAGTCTAACAAAACAGCCCCCACAATGTTTGTATTATCAATTTCTCTCAGCCAATCATTAGTCATTTGTGTAAGTGCTGTGCTTGTTGAATGTCCTTCCCTATAAGCGTGCTAAAAGTCTATTGTCAATTAGTTTACTGTAAAATAGCATTGTATCTGGTCAAACAGTTTACTAAGGGTTGGTAACAGGCTGATTGGTCAGCTGTTTGAGCCTGTAAAGGGGGCTTTACTATTCTTAGGTAGCGGAATGACTTTTGCTTCCCTCCAGGCCTGAGGGCACACACTTTCTATTAGGCTCAAATTGAAGATATGGCAAATAGGAGTGGCAATATTGTCCGCTATTATCCTCAGTAATGTTGTGGTTTTGATGATGTTGTGTTCCAAACATACTCTGTCTCTCTCCAAAAAGCTTAGTTAAATAGCTTGTATTGGCAGACCTCTCCTCCCTTGAATGAAATAGATTCAGGAGAGAAACTCTATATTTAACACACACACACACACGTGCACGCATTCACACGTGCACGCACACGGTTTTTGTGTCAGAGCTTCTACTTGACCTTTCGGAGCACACCTGAGAAATGGTGAAGAGCTGAGATTGTTTTTGTTTTTCTCACCTTCCCTCTCTCCATGGGTTTTTTAGCAGCCTTACACTCAATTACCCCCAGTGCCTTGTTAGCCTGCTTAGCCTCACTACCTCCCTGTGTGTACGCTAAAGAGTATCTAGACACAAACACAAACATAACACAAGACTAACAAAATAAGAAGTTCTGAGATACAGAGGGTCTGGGAGACAGAGAGACAGGTGGACAGCTAGAAGAGGCTGTGAGTCAGAGACAGACACTTAGAGAAAAGAAGCAGAGGAAACTGAAAGAGGCTGATGTTCCTTGTCAGTCACCCAGGCCAGGGCTCAGTAACAGCGGGTCAGGCAGAGTGAATGATTGCATTAGATTCAGCCCATAAGCCCTGGAGGCTCAGCACTCTGTGCCCTCTAAGCCCCCGTCTCTCAGCCCCAGCCAGGGGATTAGGTCCTGGGCATTGCACAGCTGGGCCACAGCCTGACTGAGAGAAATGCATGGAGCCCCACTACAGGGACTCGAATTAGAGAGGAGGGAGGGAGGGAGCGCGAGGGAGGGGGAGAGGGAGAAAGAGGATAAGTGGATAGAGAGGTTCAGATCAAATGAGTAAAGTTAGAGCTTTGTCTTTTAAGTTGATCATTTTGATTTGTATTAGTTTGTACATTTGATTGACAGGATAATTACATTTCCATTGGCTCCATTGTTCTCCTCCTTCCATTCATCATCGTCATCTTCATCATCATCATCATCTTCATCATCACCATCATCATCATCACCATCCTCTTTATCATCATCATCATCTTCAACATCATCATCATCACCATCATCACCATCATCATCATCATCATTGTCATCGTCGTCATCATCTTCATCTTCATCGTCATCCTCGTCGTCATCATCATCATCATCATTGCTGTTTTCTGCTCCCTTTCTCCCTCCCTCTTACTGGCCCTCTCTCTCGCTCTCTCTCTCCCTCTCTCTCCCTCTCTCCCTCTCCCTCTTTCTCTTTCTCTCCCCCCTCTGTCTAACTCATCCACTCTGACATATCTGCCCAGAGGGCTCTGTAAGCTGTTTGTTTAGTCATGACTGGCTACCTCTTGGTCTCCTGGGGCTTCACTACTGAGTCAGCGAGACCCCTCTACCCCTCATCTTTCTAACACAACCCTTAGCCTTCTCCCTCTACCCCTCATCTCTCTAACACAACCCTTAGCCCTCTCCCTCTACCTGCATCTCTCTAACACACCCCTTAGCCCTCTACCTCTACCCCTCATCTCTCTAACACAACCCTTAGCCCTCTCCCTCTACCTGCATCTCTCTAACACAACCCTTAGCCCTCTCCCTCTACCCCTCATCTCTCTAACACAACCCTTAGCCCTCTCCCTCTACCTGCATCTCTCTGACACACCCCTTAGCCCTCTCCCTCTACCCCTCATCTCTCTGACACACCCCTTAGCCCTCTCCCTCTACCCCTCATCTCTCTGACACACCCCTTAGCCCTCTCCCTCTACCCCTCATCTCTCTAACACAACCCTTAGCCCTCTCCCTCTACCCCTCATCTCTCTAACACAACCCTTAGCCCTCTCCCTCTACCTGCATCTCTCTGACACACCCCTTAGCCCTCTCCCTCTACCCCTCATCTCTCTAACACAACCCTTAGCCCTCTCCCTCTACCCCTCATCTCTCTGACACACCCCTTAGCCCTCTCCCTCTACCCCTCATCTCTCTAACACAACCCTTAGCCCTCTCCCTCTACCCCTCATCTCTCTAACACAACCCTTAGCCCTCTCCCTCTACCTGCATCTCTCTGACACACCCCTTAGCCCTCTCCCTCTACCCCTCATCTCTCTAACACAACCCTTAGCCCTCTCCCTCTACCTGCATCTCTCTGACACACCCCTTAGCCCTCTCCCTCTACCCCTCATCTCTCTGACACACCCCTTAGCCCTCTCCCTCTACCCATCATCTCTCTAACACAACCCTTAGCCCTCTCCCTCTACCTGCATCTCTCTAACACAACCCTTAGCCCTCTCCCTCTACCCCTCATCTCTCTGACACACCCCTTAGCCCTCTCCCTCTACCCCTCATCTCTCTAACACAACCCTTAGCCCTCTCCCTCTACCCCTCATCTCTCTAACACAACCCTTAGCCCTCTCCCTCTACCTGCATCTCTCTGACACACCCCTTAGCCCTCTCCCTCTACCCCTCATCTCTCTGACACACCCCTTAGCCCTCTCCCTCTACCCCTCATCTCTCTGACACACCCCTTAGCCCTCTCCCTCTACCCCTCATCTCTCTAACACAACCCTTAGCCCTCTCCCTCTACCCCTCATCTCTCTAACACAACCCTTAGCCCTCTCCCTCTACCTGCATCTCTCTGACACACCCCTTAGCCCTCTCCCTCTACCCCTCATCTCTCTAACACAACCCTTAGCCCTCTCCCTCTACCCCTCATCTCTCTGACACACCCCTTAGCCCTCTCCCTCTACCCCTCATCTCTCTAACACAACCCTTAGCCCTCTCCCTCTACCCCTCATCTCTCTAACACAACCCTTAGCCCTCTCCCTCTACCTGCATCTCTCTGACACACCCCTTAGCCCTCTCCCTCTACCCCTCATCTCTCTAACACAACCCTTAGCCCTCTCCCTCTACCTGCATCTCTCTGACACACCCCTTAGCCCTCTCCCTCTACCCCTCATCTCTCTGACACACCCCTTAGCCCTCTCCCTCTACCCATCATCTCTCTAACACAACCCTTAGCCCTCTCCCTCTACCTGCATCTCTCTGACACACCCCTTAGCCCTCTCCCTCTACCCCTCATCTCTCTGACACAACCCTTAGCCCTCTCCCTCTACCTGCATCTCTCTAACACAACCCTTAGCCCTCTCCCTCTACCCCTCATCTCTCTGACACAACCCTTAGCCCTCTCCCTGCATCTCTCTAACACAACCCTTAGCCCTCTTCCTCTACCCCTAATATCTTTAACACAACCCTTAGCCCTCTCCCTCCCACCCTCTTCCCCTAGTGCAGGTAGTGAGCAAGGCAGTTAACCCCCACCAACAACTGCTCCCTGGACACCGATGACGTGGATGTCGATTAAGTTAGCCCCCCCCCCCCCCCCCCCCCCGCACCTAAATGCAGAAGACACATTTTGGTTGAATGCATTCAGTTATTTACAGCTGACTAGGTATCCCCCTTTCCCTTACCCACTACTCTCCCTCCTCAGTCAGATAAGCAATGTTTTATGATTGAGATGCAGCTGCTCTCTGCTGCCAAGTCCTCTCAGGCTGCCAGGGCCAGACCTCAGCCCATGACCGAGGACCATAGAGACCCTGGGGCCTGGTGGTCCTACCTGGGTTAGGGGCTAGGTTGAGCCCTTATCCCTTTGTTTAGCCAGCTCCAGAATGTGTGGATGGATAGAAGATCAGACTAAGACTCTAAATCATCTCTCTCTCTCTCTCAGAGCCTGCTCTTTGATAGTCCCTGTTAATCCTCCCATTCATTCACACACCCACACACACACACAGCCCTGTAAAGCCAATGCCAGCTCATCCTAGCCCTCTGTTTTACATTTAGGATTCTCCCTAAAGTCCACAGTGGTGTGATTGATTCATGGTTCAGGCCCATATCAGATACCTAGCTAGTTGCTGAATCTGCCAGCCATAGCGAAACGAGACCATTGAAACCCCCAGACCTCTGTTGCCAGAATTAGACCTCCGTCACTGGGGTAAGGGCTGAGGTAGGGAGGGGGTCCCCTGGTTCTCCTGGCAGAAAACCTGGAGCCTGATGTCAAATACTCTCAGTCCACAGTCAATGAAATGGTATGTGTGTTTAATCAAATAGGGAGTTAAGATATTGCTGTTGCCAATCAGAAACACACACACTTTCACATACAAACTCACTCAATTCCATCTGACCTTGGCTTTCTTTCAGCGTTTGTTTGCGCTGCAGATATTTCTCGATTTTGCCGGTCGGACAATTTGGCATTGGAGCCATTTGGAATTCCCCAAAGTAGCGTTCATACCCAAAGACAAACACCGGCCCTTCTCTCTCCCCCATCCATTCCTCTCGTCATGTCAAGGCGTGGAGTCTTCTAAATTACAGATGCACTCTTCACTAAGATGGCCCCACATAGCTCTGCTGAATAGCTGCAAGTAGTGGAGATGTGGAGATGTGGAGATGCTTGGTAAAACATATGATGCAGGTCCAACTGTGTGTGTGTGACTGAGATATGTAAGGGAAGGATATTGTACTTGCAAAGGATCATCGGGGTGTACAAAATTAGCCAGGCTGCTCTTGTTCCCGTGGCGATGACATGCAGAGGAGAGGGTTATTATCCGAAGATTATTCAGGGATAATTTAGGTACTGGAGACTGAAGCAGAGTAGTGGGCAGAGGACAGGAGACTGAAGCAGAGTAGTGGGCAGAGGACAGGATACTGAAGCAGAGTAGTGGGCAGAGGACAGGAGACTGAAGCAGAGTAGTGGGCAGAGGACAGGAGACTGAATCAGAGTAGTGGGCAGAGGACAGGAGACTGAAGCAGAGTAGTGGGCAGAGGACAGGAGTTGAAGCAAAGTAGTGGGCAGAGGACAGGAGACTGAAGCAGAGTAGTGGGCAGAGGACAGGAGACTGAAGCAGAGTAGTGGGCAGAGGACAGGAGACTGAAGCAGAGTAGTGGGCAGAGGACAGGATGAGGGCAATGAAGATATTTAAACAAGAGCACACTGTCACTGGAGAGTAAGAAGGAGAGAAAGGGAGGGAGAGAGAGTGATATAGAAAGAGTGAGGGATAGAGAGAGATAATGAGAACGGGAGAGAGACAGTGAGAGATGGTTTGAGAGGGCGCGAGAGAGCAGGATTTGGGCGCAGGATTTGGGTGCTGAGCCTGATCCCACTAACAAAAGAAGGGCAGATAATCAGCTTCCTCTCTCATCAGGGCTGGTTCAGTCCTATATGGAATTCCAACCCGACTCAAGCCTTCCAAACGGGACCACCATCCCCTCATCCCTTATCCTTTATTCTGTCATCCCCTATTCTCTGAGCCTGACACACTCCTTAGTCCCCCCACTTGAGTGTCAGAGAGGATTCCACATAGTGTCAGAGAGGATTAAAAACTACTGGATCTGGATCCCTCTCTCCCTCTCTCTCTCTCTCTCCCTCTCTTCATTTTCCTCCAGCATAATCTCATTGCTCTGCTTTTATGATGCAATCACACCATTATTCTCTGCAGTCCGGAAACTGTCTGTTATTCATCAGAAAAAATATAAATATATTCCTTGAACTATGTCTCTGCCCCAACATTTTTTGAATACAACGGACGATATACAAAATCAAGAGGAAACATGCATGTCTGTTTATTACAGGTGTGTGTGTGTGTGTGTGTGTGTGTGTATGTGTGGGTTTGTGTGTGTGTGTGTGTCCCTGCGTATGTGTGCCTGCATGTGTGTGTTTTATTGCATGTGTATATAAATAAATTACCTTTCTAAATGCACTGAAGCTATCCCTCTCCTACTATCCACTAGATCTGAAGAAGTTCATATCTTCAGATAGGTTGTTTCTCTATGGATGGTAATGTAATGTAGTGTAATATAATGTAATGTAATGTAATGTGATGTAAAGTCATGTAGTGTAATGTAATGTTGTCTAATGTGATGTAATTTAATGTAGTGTAATTCAATGTAATGCAGTGTAATGTAATGTAGTGTAATGTGATGTAGTGTAATGTGATGTAATTCGGTGTAATGTGATGTAATTCGATGTAATTCGATGTAATGTGATGTAATGTGATCTAATGTGATCTAATGTAATGTAATGTAATGTAATGTAATGTAATGTGATGTAATGTAATGCAATGTAATTTGTGACAGTACATTACATCCTAACATGATCTGAAACATATGGCTTTAATACAAACTTAAACACCTGCAACTAAAGAGTGAAATGTTAAGAGTCATAGAAAGCAGAAAGAGAGAGATATGTAAAGAAAGATAAATAAAGAGAGAGATGTGTAAAGAAAGATAAATAAAGAGAGAGATGTGTGTGTGGGAGTACAAGTGTGTGCAAGTGTGTGTGTGCTTGACATTTAATGATTGAAATACAGGTTGAGCCTAGAATTGCAATTGAGCTAAACTGATGTGTTCCTAATGTTTGGTATAGTCAGTATATTTTGATTAGTTTGTGTCTGTCAAATATATCTACACTACCAGTCAAAAGTTTGGACACACCTACTCATTCAAGGGTTTTTCTTTATTTTTACTATTTTCTACATTGTAGAATAATAGTGAAACATCAAAACTATGAAATAACACATATGGAATCATGTAGTAACCAAATTAGTGTTAAACTAATCAAAATATATTTTAGATTGTATATTCTTCAAAGTAGCCACCCTTTGCCTTGATGACAGCTTTGCACATTCTTGGCATTCTCTCAACCAACTTCATGAGGAATGCTTTTCCAACGGTCTTGAAGGAGTTCCCATATATGCGGAGCACTTGTTGGCTGCTTTCCCTTCACTCTGCGGTCCAACTCATCCCAAACCATCTCAATTGGGTTGAGGTCGGGTGGTTGTGGAGGCCAGGTCATCCGATGCAGCACTCCATCACTCTCCTTGGTCAAATAGTCCTTATACAGTTTTTTGGGTGATTGTCCTGTTGAAAAACAAATGATAGTCCCACTAAGCCCAAACCAGATGGGATGGCGTATCGCTGTAGAATGCTGTGGTAGCCATGCTGGTTAAGTGTGCCTTGAATTCAAATAAATCACAGACAGTGTCACCAGCAAAGCACCCCCACAACATCACACCTCCTCCTCCATGCTTCACAGTGGTAACCACATATGCGGAGATCATCCGTTCACCTACTCCGCGTCTCACAAAGACACAGCGGTTGGAACCAAAAATCTCAAATTTGGACTCATCAGACCAAAGGACAGATTTCCTCTGGTCTAATGTCCATTGCTCGTGTTTCTTGGCCCAAGCAACTCTCTTCTTATTATTGGTGTCCTTTAGTAGTGGTTTCTTTGCAGCAATTCGACCATGAAGGCCAAATTCACGCGGTCTCCTCTGAACAGTTGATGTTGAGATGTGTCTGTTACTTGAACTCTGTGAAGCATTTATTTGGGCTGCAATCTGAGGTGCAGTTATCTCTAATGAACTTATCCTCTGCAGCAGATATAACTCTGGTTCTTCCTTTCCTGTGGCGGTCCTCATGAGATCTAGTTTTATCATAGCGCTTGATGGTTTATGCGATTTCACTTAAAGTAATAATGGACTGTCATTTCTCTTTGCTTATTTGAGCTGTTCTTGCCATAATATGGACTCAGTCTTTTACCAAATAGGGCTATCTTCTGTATACCACCCCTACCTTGTCACAACATAACTGATTGGCTCAAACATTAAAAAGAAAATAAATTCCACAAATTAACTTTTACAAGGCACACCTGTTAAATTAAATGCATTCCAGTTGACTACCTCATGAAGCTGGTTGAGAGAATGCCAAGAGTGTGCAAAACTGTCATCAAGGCAAAGGGTGGCTATTTGAAGAATCTCAAACATAAAACATATTTTGATTTGTTTAATACTTTTTTGGTTACCACATGATTCCATATGTGTTATTTCATAGTTTTGATGTCTTCACTATTATTCTACAATGTAGAAAATATATAAAAATATAAAAAAACGTGGAATGAGTAGGTGTGTCCAAACTTTTGACTGGTACTGTATTTGTAGGAGTTAGAATGCCGAATCTCATTATTATTATATATATATATTTTTTTCACCTTTATTTAACTAGGTAAGCCAGTTGAGAACAAGTTCTTATTTACAACTGCGACCTGGCCAAGATAAAGCAAAACCGAATCTCATTGAACAGAAATGCCTAACAATATCTATTCCCCCTGGCTATGAGAACATTTAGTTAATAATATATACACTGCTCAAAAAAATAAAGGGAACACTTAAACAACACAATGTAACTCCAAGTCAATCACACTTCTGTGAAATCAAACTGTCCACTTAGGAAGCAACACTGATTGACAATAAATTTCACATGCTGTTGTGCAAATGGAATAGACAACAGGTGGAAATTATAGGCAATTAGCAAGACACCCCCAATAAAGGACTGGTTTGCAGGTGGTGACCACAGACCTCTTCTCAGTTCCTATGCTTCCTGGCTGATGTTTTGGTCACTTTTGAATGCTGGCAGTGCTTTCACTCTAGTGGTAGCATGAGACGGAGTCTACAACCCACACAAGTGGCTCAGGTAGTGCAGCTCATCCAGGATGGCACATCAATGCGAGCTGTGGCAAGAAGGTTTACTGTGTCTGTCAGCGTAGTGTCCAGAGCATGGATGCGCTACCAGGAGACAGGCCAGTACATCAGGAGATGTGGAGGAGGCCGTAGGAGGGCAACAACCAAGCAGCAGGACTGCTACCTCCGCCTTTGTGCAAGGAGGAGCAGGAGGAGAACTGCCAGAGCCCTTCAAAATGACCTCCAGCAGGCCACAAATGTGCATGTGTCTGCTCAAACGGTCAGAAACAGACTCCATGAGGGTGGTATGAGGGCCCGACGTCCACAGGTGGGGGTTGTGCTTACAGCCCAACACCGTGCAGGACGTTTGGCATTTGCCAGAGAACACCAAGATTGGCAAATTCGCCACTGGCGCCCTGTGCTCTTCACAGATGAAAGCAGGTTCACACTGAGCACGTGACAGACGTGACAGAGTCTGGAGACGCCGTGGAGAATGTTTTGCTGCCTGCAACATCCTCCAGCATGACCGGTTTGGCGGTGGGTCAGTCATGGTGTGGGGTGGCATTTCTTTGGGGGGCCGCACAGCCCTCCATGTGCTCGCCAGAGGTAGCCTGACTGCCATTAGGTACCGAGATGAGATCCTCAGACCCCTTGTGAGACCATATGCTGGTGCGGTTGGCCCTGTGTTCCTCCTAATGCAAGACAATGCTAGACCTCATGTGGCTGGAGTGTGTCAGCAGTTCCTGCAAGAGGAAGGCATTGATGCTATGGACTGGCCCGCCCGTTCCCCAGACCTGAATCCAATTGAGCACATCTGGGACATCATGTCTCGCTCCATCCACCAACGCCACGTTGCACCACAGACTGTCCAGGAGTTGGCGGATGCTTTAGTCCAGGTCTGGGAGGAGATCCCTCAGGAGACCATCCGCCACCTCACCAGGAGCATGCCCAGGCGTTGTAGGGAGGTCATACAGGCACGTGGAGGCCACACACACTACTGAGCCTCATTTTGACTTGTTTTAAGGACATTACATCAAAGTTGGATCAGCCTGTAGTGTGGTTTTCCACTTTAATTTTGAGGGTGACTCCAAATCCAGACCTCCATGGGTTGATAAATTTGATTTCCATTGATAATTTTTGTGTGATTTTGTTGTCACCACATTCAACTATGTAAAGAAAAAAGTATTTAATAAGATTATTTCATTTATTCAGATCTAGGATGTGTTATTTTAGTGTTCCCTTAATTTTTTTGAGCAGTGTATATTTCCCCCTGCGTAGTGAATTGATTTAAGTTGGGTCTAATATCAATGAGATTGCAATGCAATAACAGTAAAATAAAGTCATTAGATTATTGCAACAACCACTGAATGAATACCTACTGTAAAACCTTTAGTCAAAGGTATTATTCTTCAACTCAGTAGGGGGAATTTAATGTCAAACAATCAGACAATCTTTACTATATAAAACTAAAGTTTCTTCTCTACTTACTTACCCTCCTCTCATAAGACCTATTTAGCTTCGTAAAATGTCTAATGAAAGTTATGAATTGATCTAGGTCTAATGGAAGTTATTAATGGATCTGGGTCTAATGGAAGTTATTAATGGATCTAGGTCTAATGGAAGTTATTAATGGATCTGGGTCTAATGTAAGTTATTAATGGATCTGGGTCTAATGAATGTTGTGAATGGATCTAGGTCTAATGAAAGTTATGAATGGATATGGGTCTAATGAAAGTTATGAGTGGATCTGGGTCTAATGAAATGTGTGGACTGTTCCAGGAAGCAAGATGTGTGTCGTATGTCACTACTTCGTTTTTCGGCAGAAATGCCTTGTGGAACATATGAACTTTCATGTGCCTTACTAACAAATGTGTATGCCATCTGTAAATACGGAAAAAATTGTTAAATTGCGAGCATAGCTGGTTTAGCCACATAAAAAGACAGGAACCATGATTGGCTGAAATAATGCGTGGGCTGAGAGATGAGTTCGGATTGGTCTGCCATGTAGCACCTTCTGTCTATAACATGAGCTGTTCAGTATGTCTAGGTAATCCTTTCTAACGTGGCTTTTTTGAAAGATATCATGAAGAACTGCAAAATTGCTGCCTTGAATTTAACAGGTGCTATCGACAAAGATCAGTGGGATAAATTTGTGATGGACTACTTTCTGGAGGACAATCGTGCCATGCTGACTCTTTCTTACTCTGAAAATGAATCAGATGATGAGGTAATCCCTGATTTCATTGAACCAGACATTGTAGTCTTCTGAAGACAGTGATGGGGAAGAAATAGCGATCAACAGTGTTGTTGTCACGGAATAAGTTGGCAGAGTTTTGAAATCAGTGGAATGGCCGGTGGAAGCAGAGTATGATTGCAAATTGCGGTGGGAGTCGAAAAGAGAACACAGGAGGCTGTTGTATAGAACACCTGTCTCCGGATTACATCTTGAAACTAAGGGCAACCATGGCATCCATGACAGAGAGGGAGAAGCGTTCATCCACGTATACGGGTAAGAGTCCAGCTACATTTTCAGATATTATAAATTTCTAATTTTGTCAGAATGTTTTTTTTCATTGCAAGTTAAAGCGTACTGTTAGCTAGCTAATGTTAGCTGGCTCACTCACTAGCTAACGTTACGTGTATGATCTGACTAGTAATATTAATCGTATCTCAGAAATTCATCTGTATTGCTAGTTATAGCCTAATATTAGCTAGCTAGCTAACATTGAACCTAGTTGGTTAGCTTTAGCTACCTGCAGATTCATACATGGTGCATGGTAGTATGAGTTGGGATTATAGTTCATTGTTTAGCTAGCTAGTTACATGTCTAAACAAAACACTCCACTATGCAAGTAACCATTTCACTGTACCATTTACACATTCTATATCCTGTGCATGTGACAAATAAAATTAGATTTTATTTGATATAGTGTGTGTACTAGAGACGGTAATGTGAAGAACAACATGACCTGCACCAAAGTCAGATTAGGATATAGGACTAGAACTGTATTTTTACTACTACTTTTTGCTACTACTTTCACCACTTTTAGTCTTAATCTTTGGTCGTTTACTACACTAGTACACTACCGTACTCACTCTGTATAGCAGATGGCCTCAAATGTGAATCCTTAAAGAGATGGGTGGGGCTAAGGCTTAAGAGGGTGTAAACTATGCTGAATGGGTGTAGACAAAGAAGAGCTCTCCAGTAGGGTTACCAAAACATTCACGGGCCATTTTCTCAAAAGTAAGTTACAAGTTTATTACTTTCCTATTGTTCCTCAACTGCAGCGTATGATACACCATTTTCTTTGTTATAGTTCACAAGATGATTATGAGCGACTGCCAAATTACTATATGGGTGTTTCAGCTCTGAAACCGTGAGCAATGAAACAAACTGAAAGTGTTTATTGGGTGAGAAAGAGATGGGATGAGAAGGGAGGGAGGGAGTGAGATGAGAGGGAAACAAGAGAAGAGAAAAAGAGGATAAAAGAGAACAAGAGAAGAGGATCAAAGGTCAAGGGAAATGGGAAATGGGTGGAGATGATGGTTTGCATCATGAGAGACGACAATGACAACACAGCTATCTCAGCTTTGTAACCTTAGACCAGTGTTTCCCAACTCCAGTCCTCAAGTATCCCCAAAAGCACACATTTTTTGTTGTAGCCCTGGACAAACTCAACAGACTAGCTAAATGAACTCCCTTCCTGGAGCCAGACAGAAAGGGAAGAGGTTACACCGAGTCCAACAATCTCAGAAACCGCAGGGAAACACACAGACTTTTCCGTTTTCTGATGCTTGTCCTTGACAATCACCAAACAAAGTAAAGGTATCACGATCGTCGGATATAGAGGACCAAGGCGCAGCGTGGAAGGTGAACATACTTATTTATTTATTAAATGATACACGAACAAAACAACAAATCGATACATGACGTCCACAGGTGCAAAACACAAACACTGTGGGAATACCACCTGACAGCTGATACTCGTTGCCTCTGATTGAGAACCACTCTGGCCAACATAGATATACAAAAACTAGACTAGACACAACGAGCACAAAACATAAACTCTACACACCCTGGCTCAACTTAAAAGAGTCCCTAGAGCCAGGGCGTGACAAAAGGGGCCAGGCTGAATCAATCACAGGAGGTTGGTGGCACCTTAATTGGGAAGAACGGGCTTGTGGTAATGACAGGAGCTTGGGGAGAATGGGCTTCTTGGTAATGATTGGAGCGGAATCAGTGGAATGGTATCAAATACATCAAGCACATGGTTTCCAGGTGTTTGATGCCATTCCAATTACTCTGCTCCGGCCATTATTATGAGCCATTCTCCCCTCAGCAGCCTCCACTGGAATCAATATACAGATGTAACAGACACAATGTCTCCTCACCTACAGATATAGGATCTTAATTTGAGCCAGTTTGCTACAGCAGGGAAATAATCCTGCAGCAAAAGGAAATGTGAATAATGATGTGGATTATGATTAATGGACATTTTTTGTATGGGTCTGACATTTTAAAGTGGAAATCACAAACTTAAGAAGCCTTTTAAACCTTGAATACACTACACGTTTGCGTTTACTGCTGTGCAGGACAATACTCTGTAGGACATTGCCTCTCTATCTCTCTGAGCTAAATAGATGTATTCTGTTTGTGTTCATCATTCTCTAGTTTACCTTCGTCCAGATCCTGTAAGTACTAAATAATTGAAATGGCCATGAAGAAGAGACAGCCTTGAAGCAAACTTAATTTAACGTTATTGAACATTCAAACTGCAAAAAACCTTGGTGTGTTATATTTCAAATTCTGTTTATTCAGGAGTATCATAGTGTCAGAGAGGATTAAAAACTGCTGGAATCATTCTCTCTCTCTCTCTCTCTCTCTCTCTCTCTCTCTCTCTCTCTCTCTCTCTCTCTCTCTCTCTCTCTCTCTCTCTCTCTCTCTCTCTCTCTCTATCTATCTATCTCTCTCTCTACATGACTGGTAGAATAGCACAGCCCTGAAGTGAACTGCCTTTTACACTATTTACAAAATGCAGTTGAAGTCAGAAGTTTACATACACTTAGGTTGGAGTCATTAAAACTTGTTTTTCAACCACTCCACAAATTTCTTGTTAACAACCTATAGTTTTGGTAAGTCGGTTAGGACATCTACTTTGTGCATGACACAAGTAACCTTTCAAACAATTGTTTACAGACAGATTATTTCACTTATAATTCACTGTATCACAATTCCAGTGGGTCAGAAGTTTACATACACTAAGTTGTCTGTGCCTTTAAACAGCTTGGAAAATTCCAGAAAATGATGTCATGGCTTTAGAAGCTTCTGATAGGCTAATTGACATCATTTGAGTCAATTGGAGGTGTACCTGTGGATGTATTTCAAGGCCTACCTTCAAACTCAGTGCCTCTTTGCTTGACATCATGTGAAAACCAGAAGAAATCAGCCAAGACCTCAGAAAAAAAATGTGTAGACCTCCACAAGTCTGGTTCATCCTTGGGAGCAAGTATAAACACCATGGGACCACGCAGCCGTCATACCGCTCAGGAAGGAGATGCGTTACGTCTCCTAGAGATGAACGTACTTTGGTGCAAAAAGTGCAAATCAATCCCAGAACAACAGCAAAGGACCTTGTGAAGATGCTGGAGGAAACAGGTACAAAAGTATCTATATCCACAGTAAAACTAGTCCTATATTGACATAACCTGAAAGGCTGCTCAGCAAGGAAGAAGCCACTGCTTCAAAACCGCCATAAAAAAGCCAGACTACGGTTTGCAACTGCACATGGGACAAAGATCGTACTTGGAGAAATGTTCTCTGGTCTGATGAAACAAAAATAGAACTGTTTGGCCATAATGACCATCGTTATGTTTGGAGGAAAAAGAGGAACGCTTGCAAGCCGAAAAACACCATCCCAACCGTGAAGTACGGGGGTGGCAGCATCATGCTGTGGGGATGCTTTGCTACAGGTGGGTCTGGTGCACTTCACAAAATAGATGGCATCATGAGGAAGGAAAATTATGTGGATATATTGAAGCAACATCTCAAGACATCAGTCAGGAAGTTAAAGCTTGGTCGCAAATGGGTCTTCCAAATGGACAATGACCCCAAGCATACTTCCAAAGTTGTGGCAAAATGGCTTAAGGACAACAAAGTCAAGGTATTGGAGTGGCCATCACAAAGCCCTGACATCAATCCTATAGAACATTTGTGGGCAGAACTGAAAAAGCGTGCGCGAGCAAGGAGGCCTACAAACCTGACTCAGTTACACCAGCTCTGTCAGGAGGAATGGGCCAAAATTCACCCAACTTATTGTGGGAAGCTTGTGGAAGGCTACACGAAACGTTTGTCCCAAGTGAAACAATTTAAAGGCATTACTAACAAACAGGGGCGGTGTGTTCAATAGGGCGATATGGGCGACGCACTGCCAAACGGGAAAAGGAAGGGATTTTTTTTCTAATCAATTATATCACGGCAACAGTAGTTATCAGTGTTGTAATCTAGACGTCTGGTCTGATCTGCCACTAAATGTCCAATCAGGCTAAAGTCGTGCTTCAAATGGCCACCCCCCCTTTTGGGGCGATTTCAGTCAGGTTGAAAATCGCCCAGAAGTCTGTCATAGACTCCCATGTAAAATCTATTTTTTTCAAATATCAGAGCTTTCAATACAATCTCTATGGGTGTCTGAGGGCTTGCACTTACGCGCTTTCGTCATACGTAACATAACCATGAACGTAACTAAGAAAAGAGCGGGTAGCCTCATCAATCAATTCACTATTACTGTCAAAATGGCAGTGCAACTCGATTGTCTCTTTGAAAGAAGTTCCTTTTTGTCGGCGAACAAATCAAGATAAATTGGCAACGAAACAATTAGGACCTCCCAGACCAAATTTAATAATTCAACAGGTTTCTACTAAAGGCGGAAAGTCCTACACCCGAGGATTTTCCAAAAATTGGTACGAACGAAAAAAGAACATTGCCACTCAACTGGATGAGGGATACAGGCTAGCTGTCCGCCGCCACAACGATGAGGTTAGTGTTGATAATCACAAGTTTACTGGAGAACTGAGACCAAGTAGAGACTTTGGACAGGGTGGATATGGTATAATAAAGGCAGTTTATTCAGAGGTAAAGATATCTGGAATCGCGTGCACGGACCCGTTCGTCAAACTCTTAGGGAGCTATACATTAAGCCCCATTACTTACCATATCAGATAAGAGAAATTGCTGCAGCTACATATATTTTACATCCTGGCCCTACATAGTTCACTATTTGCATCACTTACCAAAATATTACATGTGGTCATATATGCTTGGAAAGTGGAGATGCCATAGAACGTCAAAAAAGTAAACATTGCTGGAGACACATTGCCGTTTTGGAGAAGACATCGCGTTTGCTAGCGAAGAGATTTGTTGTGGCAAATGAACTTGGGCTGGGAATTGCCAGGAACCTCACGATAAGATATATGCATTGCGAGTCTCATGATTCTATACGTATTGCGATTCGATACTGTGATTTTATTGCGCACCATATGTCTGTTGCAGAGGGATCAGAAAGCCATGAGAACGAGTTTTGATCAGTCATGGAAATAAAAGTGCTGAAAACAAATTGGCTCCCAATGTGAAAAGATTGAGAACAAGCTATGAAGGAACAATAATGGTGTTTTGGTGCAGGTACAGCCAACTAGCGCTAAAATATTGCGATATTGTCAATACAGTATATCGTAAAGTATCACTATGTAACTCGATTTCTTTCACCCCAATCCCTCAAATTAACGGTAAATAACTGAATTGTTTGCCCCACATTTAGCTAAGATGATTAGCTAGCCAGCTAAAATGTTTTATTTAGTTAGCAGTCGCATCTACAATAGTTTACTGTCAATAACATGTCTCCAAAAATGACGTGGTGCCTCCAATTGTGTTGACATTTTACAATTGCGATGCGCATCCATGAGTATCCACTTTCTGTAGCTCAGCTGGTAGAGCACTGCGCTTGTAACGCCAAGGTAGTGGGTTCGATCCCCGGGACCACCCATACACAAAAATGTATGCACGCATGACTGTAAGTCGCTTTGGATAAAAGCGTCTGCTAAATGGCATATTATTATTATTATTATTATTATTATTATTATTATCTGAAGAGAGCCCCGAAACATTGTGTGCAGACATTTTATGCAATAAATGAAGTAGGTTGAATCTAGTAGTTCTGATCTTCTGATTGGTCCTGATGAGTTGGGCGAGGTCCCCTCCAGGCTACTGTCACTGTTGCATTGGCTCTGAGTCGGGTTCTCTGTCTTCAAATGTTCAGCCTAAGAGAGGGGATTTTTGTGTGTGTGTGTGTGTGTGTGTGTTTAACAGTGATGATGTGTGTGTGTGTGTGTGTGTGTGTGTGTGTGTGTAACAGTGATGATGTGTGTGTGTGTGTGTTTGTGTGTGTGTGTGTGTGTGTCCTCAGAGCAAGAACTCGTGAGTTGGAAGAACTGAGAGGCCTATGGCGTGGGTGTTGTCCTTGGCCACCTGCTGACAAGGCTGACAAGATAGGACCCTTTTGTCCATTGTTATTGGATAGGAACAGAACTTATAACCAGCTCCTGACCTAAATAGATCTTAGCACAACATTTTACTCAACATATCATATTCCATATTCACTATAACAAATATATTTACTACGACATTAGCAAGAACCGCCACATCCTCAGCCGGCTAATCCAGTGTGTGAAGTTTTGCGGAGTGTTTGAGTTAGCTTTGCGAGGCAAAGATGAAACTGAGGGCTCCACCAACCCTGGTAAGCCAACACTTTTGAGATCAGTCAATAAATGCTTCTGGTATTGACTTATATGCTGCCCCTGTCTTCATGTTGTTGCTGGACATATCTTTTTTAAAATGTGTGTAGGTCACCTAAATCATCAGAAAAATTGCCCCCCCTGAGAATTTTTTCAGGAGCCGCCACTGCTAACAAATAATAATTGAGTGTATGTAAACTTCTGATCCACTGGGAATGTGATTAAAGAAATAAAAGCTTAAATAAATCATTCTCTCTACTATTATTCTGACATTTCACATTCTTAAAATAAAGTGGTGATCCTAACTGATCTAAAACAGGACATTTTTACTAGGATTAAATGTCAGGAATTGTGAAAAACTGAGTTTAAATGTATTTGGCTAAGGTGTATGTAAACTTCCGATATCAACTGTACATTTAAAAAAAATGATTGTGCTGTCTTTCTATTCTTTGAACCAGTAATGACCAGTAATGACCATTAATGACCAGTAATGACCATTAAATGTCAAGTGTGCTTTAACACGGATCCAGTAATGTACTGCAAACCTCCCTCTATCACTCTGTCCCTTCTCTCCTCCTTCTCTCTCTTCTCTCTCTTCTCTCTCTCCCTGTAGCACATGTGGGTTATATTGTCAGGTGTGCAGGTGTGAGTGCAGATCGTTGGACCAGTCAATACCTTCCTCCTACTCTTTAGCTTCTCCAGGGAGACCAGTGATGAGGGTAAAATTGATCCCCCGTTCCCTCTCCTCCCTCTTTGTCTTCCTCTTTTATGGTTTATCCTCCTCTGTTCGATACTGAAGGTCAGATCTGTCTGGCCATGGCACTTTTAAAAGACATTTGTTACACTCCAAACTACTTGCCCAATTGTTGAACCCTAAATCAGAAGATGTAGCTTGTGCAGGCATTTGTTCCAGGTCATTATTTATGAATGTGATTCAACTGTGTTATCTGAATTGAAAATCAAGACTAGTTTGTTCAATCAGGTGTGTTAGGACAAGGCTGGGACAACATCCTGCTAACCCCCCCGAGACCCTCCAGGACTAGAGTTGCCCTCATCTGCCCAATGCTAATGTTACATTGTGTCATTTTTCTTAGAGAAGATACAGTATGTCACAAGGTTTACCTCATGGGTGAGGTCTTCACATTGACACAACGACAGAACAAGCAAAACGTACAGTATGTAACTAAATACTGGTTTTCGGTGAAGATATTACTTGTCTGTTTTCATGAACATTACTTGTTACTCAGGAGTCAGGACAGGAATCAATGTGTTGGAGGTATGCATATGTTAAAACACGTAACGACTTAAATTAGGGATGTAGCTCAGTTGGTAGAGCATTGCGTTTGCAACGCCAGGGTTGTGGGTTTGATTCCCACGGGGGGCCAGTATGAAAAAAATAAAAGAATAATGTATGCACTCACTAACTGTAAGTCACTCTGGATAAGAGCGTCTGCTAAATGACTTAAATGTAATTATGACTTTGAAAGGTTCTCATTACTTCTTGTGTCTCTCTGGACGAAGCATATTGATTTTTCCCAAGCTCTAATTCCAGCACTGAAATTGAAATGGATGGATTGCCATGACCGCTGTTTTCTTTTTTTTTTTTTTTGGGGGGGGGGGGGGGGGGTTGATCTGCTTTAATATTGCAGATAGATTGTAACTTCCATCAATGTAATTGTCTGCATCACTTCCAATCCCCCATATGTTTTTTTTTTCCTCATATATCATACATATAGATCCAAGATGGCGTAGCGGTGTGGTCGTGTTCTTTGTTGTGTGTCCGAGTAAATAGCCTGTTTTTTGAATTTTTTTTGTATTTTTCATACTTATTTCCCTATCACACTTTTCATCCTTCTACAAAATATACTTTCCTGCAACCCGCCTCACTCAATGTGGAATGGATTCTATTATTGACTTACGTTTATCTAGAATCTCCAGTTGAAACTAGCTAGCCAGCTAACTAGCTACTTGCTATTAGCCAACGTTAGCGGTTTTCACCCAGAACATCGGATTTTCTGCCGGAATAACTGAATCACTGGACATTAATACTGGATCTCAACTAGCTAGCCGCAACCAGATGGATGTTGCTGTTGGCTAATCACTGCTGCCCCCGAAGCAAGCACCAGTTAGCCTCGAGCTAGCCTCGAGCCAGGCCCATATCCTGGCTATCTACCTCTCTGTCTACCGGACGGGAGTAGCCAGCTAACTAGCTACTTGCTATTAGCCACCGTTAGCGGTTTTTCACCATTGTCCGTGGCTGCACTACCTACCAGCCAGCTCTAGCCTGGACTATTATCGGCCAGTCTGCACTGTCTGCACAGCGCGTTATCGACCCATAATATATTGGTTTTTCTGCCAGAATCACTGAATCACTGGACCTTTAATACCGGATCATCGCAACTAGCTAGCTGCAACCAAATGGATGTAGTTGTTGGCTAATCAGCCATGAGCTAGCCTCGAGCCAGGCCCATCTCCCGGCTATCTACCTCTCTGTCAACTGGACGGGTCCTCCTACTGTTGACACGGAGCCCCGCCGATCCAACACGACTGGTCTGCCGACAAAATCGTCTGATGTGGTTTCAACAGGCTTCCCGTTACGACGTCAACCACGAAGATCCATCTGCTAGCCCCGGCCTGCTAGCACACGCAAGCCATGGCCTCTTGCTCGCGAGTGCTGTAGAAGCCCCCAAACTACCTCCAAACTCTCCTATTGCTGTTCAACGGACCTTATGACAACTCAGCTATATAGCTGATGCCTGCTGGACTGTTCCTTTATACAGTACCGCATCCTGTTTATGTTTAGCCTCCGCCCAAACTTTGTTGCCATTACCAGCTGTTGTCTTAGCTCTCTCGAATAACACCTGTGATTGCTTTATGCCTCTCTCCCATGTCAATATGCCTTGCTTATAGAAGGATTACTTATCCTATCCCAGATGTTCCTTAAAGAGGTGGGGTTTCAAATGTCTCCGGAAGATGGTGAGTGACTACACTGTCCTGGCGTCGTGAGGGAGCTTGTTCCACCATTGGGGTGCCAGAGCAGCGAACAGTTTTGACTGGGCTGAGCGGGAACTGTGCTTCAGCAGAGGTAGGGGAGCCAGCAGGCCAGAGGTGGATGAACGCAATGCCCTCGTTTGGGTGTAGGGACTGATCAGAGCCTGAAGGTACGGAGGTGCCGTTCCCCTCACAGCTCCGTAGGCAAGCACCATGGTCTTGTAGCAGATGCGAGCTTCAACTGGAAGCCAGTGTAGTGTGCGGAGGAGCGGGGTGACGTGAGAGAACTTGGGAAGGTTGAACACCAGATGGGCTGTGGCATTCTGGATGAGTTGTAGGGGTTTAATGGCACAGGCAGGGAGCCCAGCCAACAGCGAGTTGCAGTAATCCAGACGGGAGATGACAAGTGCCTGGATTAGGACCTGTGCCACTTCCTGTGTAAGGCAGGGTCGTACTCTCCGAATGTTGTAGAGCATGAACCTACAGGATCGGGTCACCGCCTTGATGTTAGCGGAGAACGACAGGGTGTTGTCCAGGGTCACGCCAAGGCTCGTCGCACTCTGGGAGGAGGACACAACGGAGTTGTCAACCGTGATGGCGAGATCATGGAACGGGCAGTCCTTCCCCGGGAGGAAGAGCAGCTCCGTCTTGCCAAGGTTCAGCTTGAGGTGGTGATCCGTCATCCATACTGATATGTCTGCCAGACATGCAGAGATGCGATTCGCCACCTGGTTATCAGAAGGGGGCAAGGAGAAGATTAGTTGTGTGTCGTCTGCGTAGCAATGATAGGAGAGGCCATGTGAGGATATGACAGCGCCAAGTGACTTGGTGTATAGCGAGAATAGGAGAGGGCCTAGAACTGAGCCCTTGGGGACACCAGTGGTGAGAGCACGTGGTGCGGATACAGCTTCTCGCCACACCACTTGGTAGGAGCGACCGGTCAGGTAGGACGCAATCCAAGAGTGAGCCGCGCCGGAGATGCCCAGCTCGGAGAGGAGGATCTGATGGTTCACAGTATCAAAGGCAGCAGACAGGTCTAGAAGGACAAGAGCAGAGGAGAGAGAGTTAGCTTTAGCAGTGCGGAGAGCCTCCGTGACACAGAGAAGAGCAGTCTCAGTTGAATGACCAGTCTTGAAACCTGACTGGTTTGGATCAAGAAGGTCATTCTGAGAGAGATAGCAAGAGATTTGGCTAAAGACGGCACGCTCAATAGTTTTAGTTTAGTAATTTACCCTCTAAATACACCTCCGCTGTCTTCAACCAGGATCTCAGCGATCACTGCCTTATTGCCTGCGTCAGTAATGGGTCCGCGGTCAAATGACCACTCCTCATCACTGTCAAACGCTCCCTAAAACACTTTAGCGAGCAGGCTTTTCTAATTGACCTGGCCCGGGTATCCTGGATGGATATTGACCTCATTCCGTCAGTAGAGGATGCCTGGTTGTTCTTTAAAAGTGCTTTCCTCTCAATCTTAAATAAGAATGCCCAATTCAAAAAATTCAGAACTAAGAACAGATATAGCCCCTGGTTCTCCTCAGACTTGACTGCCCTTGACCAGCACAAAAACATCCTGTGGCGTACTGCATTAGCATCGAACAGCCCCCGTGATATGCAACTTTCCAGAGAAGTCAGGAACCAATATACACAATCAGTTAGGAAAGCAAAGGCTAGCTTTTTCAAACATAAATTTGCATCCTGTAGCACTAACTCCAAAAAGTTTTGTGACACTGTAAAGTCCATGGAGAATAAGAGCACCTCCTCCCAACTACCCACTGCACTGAGGCTAGGAAACACTGTCACCACCGATAAATCTACAATAATCGAGAATTTCAACAAGCATTTTACTACGGCTGGCCATGCTTTCCACCTGGCTACCACTACCCCGGCAACCAGCTCTGCACCCTTCGCTGCAACTTGCCCATGCCCCCCCACGCTTCTCGTTCACACAAATTCAGACAGCTGATGTTCTGAAAGAGCTGAAAAATCTGGACCCCTACAAATCAGCTGGGCTAGACAATCTGGACCCTTTCTTTCTAAAATTAGCCGCCGAAATTGTCGCAACCCATACAACTAGCCTGTTCAACCTCTCTTTCGTAACGTCTGAGATCCCCAGAGATTGGCACGCTGCCATGGTCATCCCCCTCTTCTAAGGGGGCGACACTCTAGATCCAAACTGTTACAGACCTATATCCATCCTGCCCTGCCTTTTGAAAGTATTTGAAAGCCAAGTTAACAAACAGATCACCGACCATTTCGAATCCCACCGTACCTTCTCCGCTATGCAATCCGGTTTCCGAGCTGGTCATGGGTGCACCTCAGCCACGCTCAAGGTCCTAAATGATATAATAACCGCGATCGATAAAAGACAGTACTGTGCAGCAGTCTTCATCGACTTGGCCAAGGCTTTTGACTCTGTCAATCACCGCATTCTTATTGGCAGACTAAATAGCCTTGGTTTCTCTAATGACTGCCTCGCCTGGTTCACAAACTACTTCTCAGATAGAGTTCAATGTGTCAAATCGGAGGGCCTGTTGTCTGGACATCTGGCTGTCTCTATGGGGGTGCCACAAGGTTCAATTCTCGGGCCGACTCTATTCTCTGTGTATATCAATGATGTCGCTCTTGCTGCTGGTGACGCTCGGATCCACCTCTATGCGGACGACACCATTTTATATACATCTGGCCCTTCATTGGACACTGTTTTAACAAACCTCCAAACGAGCTTCAACACCATACAACACTCCTTCCGTAGCCTTCAACTGCTCTTAAACACTAGTAAAACTAAATGCATGCTCTTCAACCGAACGCTGCTTGCACCCGCCCACCCGACAAGAATCACTACTCTCGGCAGGTCTGACCTAGAGTATGTGGACAACTACAAATACCTAGGTGTCTGGTTTGACTGTAAACTCTCCTTCCAGACTCACATTAAGCATCTCCAATCAAAAGTTAGATCTAGAATTGGCTTCCTATTTCGCAACAAATTCTCCTTCACTCATGCTGCCAAACATGCCCTCGTAAAACTGAGTATCCTACCGATCCTTGACTTCGGCGATGTCATTTACAAAATAGCCTCCAACACTCTACTCAGCAAATTGGATGTGGTCTATCACAGTGCCATCCGTTTTGTCACATATTTGCCGGTAAACCCACTGGCTCCAGGTCATCTATAAATCACTGCTAGGCAAATCCCTGTCTTATCTTAGCTCACTGGTCACCATAGCAACACCCACCCGTAGTCTACGCTCCAGCAGGTATATCTCACTGGTCATCCCCAAAGCCAACACCTCCTTTGGCCGCCATTCCTTCCAGTTCTCTGCTGCCAATGACTGGAACGAACTGCAAAAATCTCTGAAGCTGGAGACTCTTATCTCCATCACTAAATTTAAGCGTCAGTTGTCAGAGCAGCTTACCGATCACTGCACCTGTACACAGCCATTCTGAAATTAGCCCACCCAACTACCTCATCCCCATATTGTTATTTATTTTGCTAATTTGCACCCCAGTATCTCTATTTGCACATCATCTTTTGCACATCTATCATTCCAGTGTTAATTACGAAATTGTAACTATTTTTGCACTATGGCCTATTTCTTTATTGCCTTACCTGTCACGCCCTGGCTCTGGGGACTCTTGTGTGTTGAGCCAGGGTGTTAGTTTCTTTGTGTAGTGTCTATGTTTCGTTTTCTATGTTCTGTTCTAGGTTATGTGTTTCTATGTTGGCCGGGGTAGTTCTCAATCAGAGGCAACAAGAATCAGCTGTTGCTTGTTGTCTCTGATTGGGAACCATACTTAGGCAGCCTGTTGTGCACTTGTGTTTTGTGGGATCTTGTTCCGTGTAGGTTATGTTTTGTTAACCAAGGACTTCACGTATCGTTTGTTGTTTTGTTGTGTTATTGTGTTGCTAAGTACTCTATTAAAGAAGATGTACGCATATCACGCTGCGCCTTGGTCTACTCATTATGATGATCGTGACAGAAGATCCCACCAAAACAGGACCAAGCAGCGTTTCCAGGAGCAAACGCCGGGTAAGGAGCTGGAGAGGTTGGCGATGGCCCAGGTGGGCCAATGGTGGTCCTGGGAGGACATGTTCGCGGGTAAAGGGCCATGGGCTAAAGTTAAAGCCCTGGCGAGAGAGGAGGTACGGCGCCAACAGTGTCGTCGTCGGACAGACGAGAGGCACCCCCAATAATTCTTTTGTGGGGGGCACACGGCATGGACGACGGGGCTGCTGGAGGCAGATACAGGGCGAGTTTGTGGACGAGGAGAGAAGGCCACCAGGTTACGGGGGCCATTGGTCGTTAGAGGGAGGGAGAGTGTAGAGGCACGGCGAGAGGTACTGAGGTGTGTTACCAATCCGGTCCGGCCCGTTCCTGATCCCCGCACAAGGCCAGTGGTGTGTGTTCCCAGGACGGTCCGGCCTGTTCCTGTCCCTCGCACCAAGCCTGTGATGCGCGTCGCCAGCCCGGCCCGGCCTGTTCCTGCCCCTCGCACCAAGGCTGTGGTGCGCGTCGCCAGCCCGGTCCGGCCTGTTCCTGCCCCTCGCACCAAGCCAATGGTGCGCGTCGCCAGCCTGTTCCTGCCCCTCGCACCAAGCCTGTGTTGCATGTCGCCAGCCCGGTCTGGCCTGTTCCTGCCACTCGCACCAAGCCAATGGTGCGCGTCGCCAGCCCGGTCCGGCCTGTTCCTGCCCCTCGCACCAAGCCAATGGTGTGCGTCGCCAGCCCGGCCCGGCCTGTTCCTGCCCCTCGCACCAAGACAATGTTGCGCGTCGCCAGCCCGGCCCGGCCTGTTCCTGCCCCTCGCACCAAGCCAATGGTGCGCGTCGCCAGCCCGGTCCGGCCTGTTCCTGCCCCTAGCACCAAGCCAATGGTGCACATCGCCAGCCCGGTCCGGCCTGTTCCTGCTCCCCGCACCAAGCCTGTGGTGCGCGTCGCCAGCCCGGCCCAGCCTGTTCCTGCCCCTCGCACCAAGCCAATGGTGCGCGTCGTCAGCCCGGCCCAGCCTGTTCCTGCTCCCCACAACAAGCCTGTGGTGCGTGTCGCCAGTCCGGCCCGGCCTGTTCCTGCCCCTCGCACCAAGCCAATGGTGCGCGTCGCCAGCCCGGTCCCGCCTGTTCCTGCCCCTAGCACCAAGCCAATGGTGCACATCGCCAGCCCGGTCCGGCCTGTTCCTGCTCCCCGCACCAAGCCTGTGGTGCGCGTCGTCAGCCCGGTCCGGCCCGTTCCTGCTCCCCGCACCAAGCCAGTGGTGCGCATCGTCAGCCCGGTCCGGCCCGTTCCTGCTCCCCGCACCAAGCCAGTGGTGCGCGTCGTCAGCCCGGTCCGGCCCATTCCTGCTCCCCGCACCAAGCCTGTGGTGCGCGTCATCAGTCCGGCACAGCCCGTGCCTGGTCAGGTACCGGTCAGCTGCTCCACACCGGAGCCTAAGCAATCCGCTCCACCGATGTCCAGTCCAGCTCCAGCCAGCGGGGCCAGACCAGACCAGGGGCGCTACGGGGGGTTGTTAGAGGGTGGTGGTCACGCCCGGAGCCGGATCCGCCTCCGAGGTGGAATGCCCACCCGGCCCCTCCCCTGTTGGGTTTATTTTGGCGCGGTCGCAGTCCGCGCCTTTGGAGGGGGGGGGGATACTGTCACGCCCTGGCTCTGGGGACTCTTGTATGTTGAGCCAGGGTGTTAGTTTCTTTGTGTAGTGTCTATGTTTCGTTTTCTATGTTCTGTTCTAGGTTATGTGTTTCTATGTTGGCCGGGGTGGTTCTCAATCAGAGGCAACGAGAATCAGCTGTTGCTTGTTGTCTCTGATTGGGAACCATACTTAGGCAGCCTGTTGTGCACTTGTGTTTTGTGGGATCTTGTTCCGTGTAGGTTGTGTTTTGTTAACCGAGGACTTCACGCATCGTTTGTTGTGTTATTGTGTTGCTAAGTACTATATTAAAGAAGATGTACGCATATCACGCTGCGCCTTGGTCTACTCATTATGACGATTGTGACATTACCTCCATAACTTACTACATTCGCACACACTGTATATATTTTCTGTTGTATTTTTGACTTTATGTTTTGTTTACCCCATATGTAACTCTGTGTTGTTGTTTTTATCGCACTGCTTTGCTTTATCTTGGCCAGGTCGCAGTTGTAAATGAGAACTTGTTCTCAACTGGCTTACCTGGTTAAATAAAGGTGAAAAAAAAATATATACAGTGGAGAGAACAAGTATTTGATACACTGCCGATTTTGCATGTTTTCCTACTTACAAAGCATGTAGAGGTCTGTAATTTTTCTAAAAAATCCAGAAAATCACATTGTATGATTTTTAAGTAATTAATTTGCATTTTATTGCATGAGTATTTGATACATCAGAAAAGCAGAACTTAATATTTGGTACAGAAACCTTTGTTTGCAATTCTAATAATAAAATTAATAATATGCCATTTAGCAGACGCTTTTATCCAAAGCGACTTACAGTCATGCGTGCATACATTTTTTTTTTTGTGTATGGGTGGTCCCGGGGATCGAACCCACTACCTTAGCGTTACAAGCGCCGTGCTCTACCAGCTGAGCTACAGAGGACCACAGAAAATCTTTACAGAGATCATATGTTTCCTGTAGGTCTTGACCAGGTTTGCACACACTGCAGCAGGGATTTTGGCCCACTCCTCCATACAGACCTTCTCCAGATCCTTCAGGTTTCGGGGCGGTCGCTGGGCAATACGGACTTTCAGCTCCCTCCAAAGATTTTCTATTGGGTTCAGGTCTGGAGACTGGCTAGGCCACTCCAGGACCTTGAGATGCTTCTTACGGAGCCACTCCTTAGTTGCCCTGGCTGTGTGTTTCGGGTCGTTGTCATGCTGGAAGACCCAGCCACGACCCATCTTCAATGCTCTTACTGAGGGAAGGAGGTTGTTGGCCAAGATCTCGCGATACATGGCCCCATCCATCCTCCCCTCAATACGGTGCAGTTGTCCTGTCCCCTTTGCAGAAAAGCATCCCCAAAGAATGATGTTTCCACCTCCATGCTTCACAGTTGGGATGGTGTTCTTGGGGTTGTACTCATCCTTCTTCTTCCTCCTAACACGGCGAGTGGAGTTTAGACCAAAAAGATCTATGTTTGTCTCATCAGACCACATGACCTTCTCCCATTTCTCCTCTGGATCATCCAGATGGTCATTGGCAAACTTCAGACGGGCCTGGACATGCGCTGGCTTGAGCAGGGGGACCTTGCGTGCACTGCAGGATTTTAATCCATGACGGCGTAGTGTGTTACTAATGGTTTTCTTTGAGACTGTGGTCCCAGCTCTCTTCAGGTCATTGACCAGGTCCTGCCGTGTAGTTCTGGGCTGATCCCTCACCTTCCTCATGATCATTGATGCCCCATGAGGTGAGATCTTGCCAGACCGAGGGTGATTGACCTTCATCTTGAACTTCTTCTATTTTCTAATAATTGCGCCAACAGTTGTTGCCTTCTCACCAAGCTGCTTGCCTATTGTCCTGTAGCCCATCCCAGCCTTGTGCAGGTCTACAATTTTATCCCTGATGTCCTTACACAGCTCTCTGGTCTTGGCCATTGTGGAGAGGTTGGAGTCTGTTTGATTGAGTGTGTGGACAGGTGTCTTTTATACAGGTAACGAGTTCAAACAGGTGCAGTTAATACAGGTAATGAGTGCAGAACAGGAGGGCTTCTTAAAGAAAAACTAACAGGTCTGTGAGAGCCGGAATTCTTACTGGTTGGTAGGTGATCAAATACTTATGTCATGCAAATTAATTACTTAAAAATCATACAATGTGATTTTCTGGATTTTTGTTTTAGATTCCGTCTCTCAGAGTTTAACTGTACCTACGATAAAAATTACAGACCTCTACATGCTTTGTAAGTAGGAAAACCTGCAAAATCGGCAGTGTATCAAATACTTGTTCTCCCCACTGTATATACACATACATACTTACATATAAATACATATACATATATATATATATACATATCCTTTAAAAAAATATTTTTCCCTTTATTACTTTCCAACCCCACCACCCCTTCCCTAATTGGAGTAAACTAGTGAACAACAATGCTTAGGCCTCTACTTCCAGCTTATACCTACTATATACATTTTATGGACACAGTAAGTTTTACAATAATTATATTTTGTTTGTTTTTACTCCTGAACTTCCTCTACACTCAACCACTCCGATCATTTTCATGATGTCCATCCGGTTTGCTTCTACATTACATATCTTTCTAACTGTGCTCTTTCACAAAAGCTCTCAACTTATAACCTATATACTTATTATTGTCACAGTATGCTTTACATTAGTTATCTTGTTGTTATTAGTTGTTTTTAGTCCCATCCTTCAGCTCCATTCAACACCTCGCATCTATCTCTTAACACCATCCATATAGGATTTCTATATGCCATATATTTTTCAACTGTACTGTGATGTTTCACAAAAGTTCTGAACCCTTCTATTCTCATTGTTTTTACATATTGTAAATTGAAATACAATTTTTTGCTAAATGTATTATTATATTGTTGATCGATTGACTATGACTTTTCAAATCACCTGATAGTGCTATCTGCAGGGTTAGCTCCAGGTAAATATTGCAATCCTTCAGCCATTCCTGGACCTGTGACCAAAAACAAGCTACAAATGGACAGTCCCAAAACAAATGATCTAATGATTCTGTCTCTTCGCAGCAAAATCTGCAGAGCTGGGAAGATTGTATCCCCCATATAAATAACATTCTATTGGTAGCAAGAATTGTGTATAATAATCTAAATTGAAAAATTATAAGTTTTGAATCCGTCTCTTCCCAACTTTTTTGCAATCTATATGGGACGTCTGTCAATCCTTTGGTCCTTAAATGAAACTGGTATACTTTTTTATTTATCACAATTTTCTTTAACCAATTATGTTCTTTAATGCAGGGCCGAAAGACAAGTTCCTTACTTTTTCCCCCTTCCACTTTCCTCTTCCATTTTTGCGGTAATGCTGCAATTATTTGGTTGTAATTTTGGGTAGAGCAGACATTTCATTATGTTTTTGTTAGCTGCATGTGCGACAACTCCACCAGTCCTACCTATGATATCATTCACAAAGATTGTACCTTTTTTTTTTATATTCAAAACATCATGTTTTTTTGATCAATTAGTATATTTGAGTTTAATCACAATATTTGTTGCATTATTTGTTCTGTCGTTTCTGGAGGATTAAATAGAAATTGCAACCAACTTTCTATGGCTTGTTTTAGAAATAGTGATATTTGGGAGATTATTTCCTTTTCAAATAACTGAAAGTGAGAGGTTGTAATCTGAACGAAGGGGAAAAGGCCATTCTTGAACATGGGGTGAGACAATCTTACTAATTTGCTAGAGAACCAGTTCGGATTTAAGTATAACTTTTGCATGACTGAAGCTATTAGTGATAGGTCTAATGCTTTAATATTTAATAATTTCTGTCCTCCGAATTCATATTCATTATATAAATAGGCCAATTTAATTTTGTCTGGCTTGCCGTTCCAAATAAAATGGAATATTTTTGTCTCATATAATTAAAAAAACTGTTCGCTAGGCCATAAGCAAATAGGTAAACTGAGATAATACTAAAGAGTTAATCAGGGTGATTTTTCCACAAATAGACAGGTATTTACAGTGGGGAAAAAAAGTATTTAGTCAGCCACCAATTGTGCAAGTTCTCCCACTTAAAAAGATGAGAGAGGCCTGTAATTTTCATCATAGGTACACGTCAACTATGACAGACAAAATGAGAAAAATAAATCAAGAAAATCACATTGTAGGATTTTTAATGAATTTATTTGCAAATTATGGTGGAAAATAAGTATTTGGTCAATAACAAAAGTTTCTCAATACTTTGTTATATACCCTTTGTTGGCAATGACACAGGTCAAACGTTTTCTGTAAGTCTTCACCAGGTTTTCACACACTGTTGCTGGTATTTTGGCCCATTCCTCCATGCAGATCTCCTCTAGAGCAGTGATGTTTTGGGGCTGTCGCTGGGCAACACAGACTTTCAACTCCCTCCAAAGATTTTCTATGGGGTTTAGATCTGGAGACTGGCTAGGCCACTCCAGGACCTTGAAATGCTTCTTACGAAGCCACTCCTTCGTTGCCCGGGCGGTGTGTTTGGGATCATTGTCATGCTGAAGGACCCAGCCACGTTTCATCGTCAATGCCCTTGCTGATGGAAGGAGGTTTTCACTCAAAATCTCATGATACATGGCCCCATTCATTCTTTCCTTTACATGGATCAGTCGTCCTGATCCCTTTGCAGAAAAACAGCCCCAAACATGATGTTTCCACCCCCATGCTTCACAGTAGTTATGGTGTTCTTTGGATGCAACTCAGCATTCTTTGTCCTCCAAACACGACGAGTTGAGTTTTTACCAAAAAGTTCTATTTTGGTTTCATCTGACCATATGACATTCTCCCAATCCTCTTCTGGATCATCCAAATGCACTCTAGCAAACTTCAGACGGGCCTGGACATGTACTGGCTTAAGCAGGGTAACACGTCTCGCACAGCAGGATTTGAGTCCCTGGCGGCGTAGTGTGTTACTGATGGTAGGTTTTGTTACTTTGGTCCCAGCTCTCTGCAGGTCATTCACTAGGTCCCCCCGTGTGGTTCTGGGATTTTTGCTCACCGTTCTTGTGATCATTTTGACCCCACGGGGTGAGATCTTGCGTGGAGCCCCAGATCGAGGGAGATTATCAGTGGTCTTGTGTGTCTTCCATTTCCTAATAATTGCTCCCACAGTTGATTTCTTCAAACCAAGCTGCTTACCTATTGCAGATTCAGTCTTCCCAGCCTGGTGCAGGTCTACAATTTTGTTTCTGGTGTCCTTTGACAGCTCTTTGGTCATGGCCATAGTGGAGTTTGGAGTGTGACTGTTTGAGGTTGTGGACAGGTGTCTTTTGTACTGATAATAAGTTCAAACCTGTGCCATTAATACAGGTAACGAGTGGAGGACAGAGGAGCCTCTTAAAGAAGAAGTTACAGGTCTGTGAGAGCCAGAAATCTTGCTTGTTTGTAGGTGACCAAATACTTATTTTCCACCATAATTTGCAAATAAATTAATTCAAAATCCTACAATGTGATTTTCTGGATTTTTTTTCCTCAATTTGTCTGTCATAGTTGACGTGTACCTATGATGAAAATTACAGGCCTCTCTCATCTTTTTAAGTGGGAGAACTTGCACAATTGGTGGCTGACTAAATACTTTTTCCCCCCACTGTACCTTTCCATGGTAGCAAGATCTTATCTATTTTTGCTAACTTTCTATTAAAATGTATTGGATTGAGATCATTTATTTCATTTGGGATATGTATTCAGAGTATATCCACATCACCATCAGACCATTTTATTGGTAAACTACATGGTCATGTAAAGATTGTAATTTTTAGTGATCCAATACGTAATAAAGAACATTTATCATAATTTGGTTGTAATCCAGAGTGGTTAGAAAATGTATCTAGGGATTGAAGTTGTGGATTTAATGACACCTTTGTTTTTAAGCACTGGATTTCTAATCTCTTGATATTATTGTTGGATCTGATTTCAATAGCTAACATTTCGATGGCCATAATAAATAGATATGCCTATAGTGGACAACCTTGTTTCACTCCTCTTGATAGTTTAAAACTTTCTGAGAAATAGCCATAATTAACTATTTTACACCTAGGGTTACTATACATGATTTTAACCCATTTTATAAGAGATTCTCCTAAATTGAAATGCTCCAGGCATTTATATATAAACTCCAGTCGTACTTTATCAAATGCCTTTTCAAAGTCTGCTATGAATAGCAGGCCTGGTTTCCCAGATTATTCATAGTGTTCTATTGTTTCTACTTGCCTTATATTATCTCCAATGTATCGTCTATGTAAAAAACCTGTCTGATTAGAATGAATAATATCCGACAATACCTTTTTAATTCTATGTGCTATACATTTTGCTAGAATTTTTGCATCACAACACTGACTGCTGTACATGTTTGTCTACCGTATATTATGTCCGACACGTGTGTGTGTGTGTGTGTGTGTGTGAGAATGTCATCCTTGTAGGAGCTATGGAAGATAATCTTACTGGATTTGCTATCACACAGGTGTCATTGCCTATTTATCCTCCCAGTCACATTCAGTGCCTTTAACTAGCGCTACGCTACCTAATAATGGCTGGCTCCAGTCTCTGTCTATGTGGGCTAACAGACACTAGTGACTAGCCCCCTGGCCCATATCTGTCGGTACACCTGCCCTGTGTGATCTTACCCGCAGGCCATACACATACCTCAGGTCTGCCAAGCCTACAGCACTGTGATAAAACAAACATCCCTTGAGCGGCTTGAGACCTAGAGACACCCAATAAACAAAAGGAATGGATCCACGTCTTAACCAAAGTATTGGACCCTTCCTCTCTCACTCTCTCTCTCTCTCTCTCTCTCTCTCTCTCTCTCTCTCTCTCTCTCTCTCTCTCTCTCTCTCTCTCTCTCTCTCTCTCTCTCTCTCTCTCTCTCTCTCTCTCTCTCTCTCTCTCTCTCTCTCTCTCTCTCTCACTCTCTCGCTCCTTTTTCTCTCTTTAAATTATTTTTTTTTATCTCTGGGTCTCAAGTGTCCCCCAAAGCATGTGTGATAAGACGACATAAGAATTGATTAGATGGTATTTATTGTGTTTCAGCCCTCAGGCAAACAGCTGATTGGAAGAGACAGGCACACATAATCCCAGGAGTTCTAGGAGTTCTAGGAACAAGGCAGGCATATTGTTTAGGGCACCATGGAATTGTAGGATTCTAAGTAACTAGTGGCAGGTAGCTAGAACGGCTGGGGCACCATGGGATTCCAGGTGTTCTTAGAACAAGGGCTGGTAATAGAGAGGCCAGGGAGGTAAAGTTTTGGGAAGAAGGGAATACTTCTTGACAACCACACACACTTGACATTTCACACACAGAACAATGACTTTGTAGTCACCCTCCGCTGTTTTATCTGTTCCACAAGGCTTGCTCACTGAACACACACACACACACACACACGCACGCGCACACACAAACCCTGAAAACCAGACCTGTTCACTCCCGGCCTCCCCAAGGAGCTGCTGTCTGGTGGAGGCCCAGATGAAGGTGTAGGAAGAGAGAAACCAGGAGCTGTGTCTGCTGGAGGCCCAGATGAAGGTATAGGAGGAGAGAAACCATAAGCTGCTCTCTGGTGGAGGCCCAGATGAAGGTATAGGAGGAGAGAAACCAGAAGCTGCTCTCTGGTGGAGGCCCAGATGAAGGTATAGGAGGAGAGAAACCAGAAGCTGCTCTCTGGTGGAGGCCCAGATGAAGGTATAGGAGGAGAGAAACCAGAAGCTGCTCTCTGGTGGAGGCCCAGATGAAGGTATAGGAGGAGAGAAACCAGAAGCTGTAGAGGAAACAACCCTGGAGGCTGAGTGTATGTGTGCTTTCGGGTGCGTGTGTGCACGCACGTATGTGTCTCTGTGTGTGTGTGTGTTTGTGTGCGTGTGTGTATGCGTGTGTGTGTGTATGCATGTGTGTGTGTGTGTGTGTGTGAAAGGCTTATCCCTCTTCTAACCTGTCAAATAGCGGCAGGTATTTTTGTCAAGGTGAAGACAAGGATATCTGTAGCTGGAGAGAGAGAGAGAGAGAGAGAGAGAGAGAGTGTAAATGTTTACTGTTAATATTTATTGTTTATTTCACTTTTGTTTACTATCTACTTCACTTGCTTTGGCAATGTTAACACACGTTTCCCATGCCAATAAAGCCCTTAAATTGAAATTGAAATTGAATTGAATTGAGAGAGAGAGAGAGAGAGAGAGAGAGAGAGAGAGAGAGAGAGAGAGAGAGAGAGAGAGAGAGAGAGAGAGAGAGAGAGAGAGAGAGAGAGAGAGAGAGAGAGAGAGAGAGAGAGAGAGAGAGAGAGAGAGAGCGAGAGAGAGAGCGAGAGAGAGAGAGGGGGAGAGGGAGAAAGAGAGATTGTTTTGTCCGTTTTTCTGTGTTTTCTGACAGAGTTCGGCTCACTTTACCAAGCTATTCAATTTCCCTCTGCCCTCAAACAGCAGGGACTCCTGTCCATCAACACACTGAGATCCCATGTTTTATTATTTAAAGTCTCTCTCGCTCTCACTCTCTCTCTCTCCCTCTCTCTCTCTCATTTTCTTTCCTGTTATCTCTCTCTCTCTCTCTCTCTCGCTCTTTCTCTCTCCCTCTCTTTCTCATTTTCTTTCCTGTTATCCCTCTCTCCCCCTCTCCCTCTCTCTCACTCTCTCTCTCTCCTTTTCCTTCCTGTTATCTCCCTCTCTCTTTCTCTCTCACCCTTCCTCTCACACTCTATCTCTCTTCTTTCTCCATCTTCCCTCTCTCTGTGTTCCTATCAAAGAGACAGGCACGTTGGAGAGAAAGAGACAGGGTTAGGCTGGAGCAAAAGAGACAGGCACGTTGGAGAGAAAGAGACAGGGTTAGGCTGGAGGTGACAGTTGGATGTTTGGACTGATTGCTGAGTACTGTAATTCCTTTCTCTCTGACATGACCTAAATAATAAACATACTCTCACCCCCTAGCCTACATTAGCCTCTCTCACCCCCAAGTCTACACTAACCTCTCTCACCCCCTAGTCTACATTATCCTCTCTCACCCCCTAGTCTACATTATCCTCTCTCACCCCCTAGTCTACATTAGCCTCTCTCACCCCCTAGCCTACATTAGCCTCTCTCACCCCCTAGCCTACATTAGCCTCTCTCACCCCCAAGTCTACATTATCCTCTCTCACCCCCAAGTCTACATTAGCCTCTCTCACCCCCAAGTCTACACTAACCTCTCTCACCCCCTAGTCTACACTAACCTCTCTCACACTAGCCTGTAGTCACTCTAACCAAAAGGCTGTGTTCTGATCTCCGTTTATATATTTTGTAAAACATCCCAAACTATAATTATATAAACATGTACGCCTAGGCCCTGATGGTGAATATGTGTTTGTCCCGTGTCATTCTACAGGTGTCCTTTACCCTCTCTATCTATCCGTCTCTCCATCTCCGTCATATTTCAGAGGCTGAGTCTCCTCTCCTCTCCTCTCCTCTCCTCTCCTCTCCTCTCCTCTCCTCTCCTCTCCTCTCCTCTCCTCTCCTCTCCTCTCCTCTCCTCTCCTCTCCTCTCCTCTCCTCTCCTCTCCTCTCCTCTCCTCTCCTCTCCTCTCCTCTCCTCTCCTCTCTCCAGTAAAATATGTATAGAGGAGGGGGCAGAAAGGAGAGAGAAGATGGAAAGATTGGAGAGGAGACAGGAAAGTCAACTGAGAAGGTATTTTGGCTGCATGGTTGGCAGTGCATTGAGGTGAGACTGTCAATACACCATCAACTCTGGGAAAAGACGAAAACTGGTGAATGATTAATTTGGGGGAGGTGGTATGGGTCTTTTTTGGACTAGAGAGAGAGAGGAAAATATTTTGTTGGAGGTAAATCACATTATTTTCAAGGGCACCCATAGCCTATGACATGTTCACTTATTGTTTGCAATTATTTCAATCATTTCAATCATCCGCAAGCTGTAGCATTACGCAATAGCTGGTTTAATTCAGGAACAACAGGATACTATGGCGACAAGACATGTTGCGATTTGTAAATGAGGCTGAGTTAAAATTAAGATGGAGGAGAGACGGAAAGGGAAAGAGAGAGAGAGGAGAAAGGTTAATTTGTCTTCTTAAGGCACCAGCTGTTGTGGTTTGGCTGTATGAACCCTGGGATGACGTTTCTATTTATCGTTAATTTCACCTCAACTGTGACAGCAGCAGAATTGTGTGTGTGTGTGTGCGCGTGTGCGAGCATGCCTGATTATGTGTGTGTGCATCTACAGTCGTGGCCAAAAATATTGGTTCCCTTGCACTTTTTTCAAATAATGCACAATTTCTTCTAGAAAACTGTTGAAATTAAAACATATTTTGATATCCACATATGTATGTCTTTGGTTTGCAGTTGAACAAAACAAAAAAATCTGAATAATTTACTAAATGTTAACTTATAAAGAAATCCTAAAATGGCCCGGACAATATTATTGGCACCTTCTAGAAGTAGTTAGAAATAATTAGATTTCAAGCATGTTATTCTCCTTACTTTGGAATTGCCTGAAGAAGATAAAAATCCCTCATTCAACCAGTTTGAATAGAAAAAAGGACTCATTCTCCTGTTTTGTGTCACTGTGTTTACCACAGTGAGCATGGAGAAAATAAAGAAAACCAGAGAATTATCTGAGGAGGTCAGACACAAGATTGTAGCCAAGCATGACAATCTCAAGCCTACAAGACTACAAGTCCATCTCCAGAGACCTTGTTGTTCCTGTTTGCACCGTACGTAATGTTATCAAGAAGTTCAAGGCCCATGCCACTGTAGCCAAGCTCCCAGGACTTGGCTGCAAGAGAAAACTTGATGAAAGATTGCAGCAAAGGATTGTTCGAATGGTGGAGAAAGCACCTCGATCAACTGCCACACAGATTCCAGCTGACCTTCAGACACAAGGTACGACAGTTTCAACTCACACCATCCATTTCCAACTCAATGAAAGGGGGTTATATGGTAGGAGTCCCAGGAGGACCCCACTGCTGAGAGAGACTTAAGAAAGACTGACTGCAATTTGCCAAAACACACCTGAACATGCCTAAATCCTTCTGGGAGAACGTCCTGTGGACAGATGAGACCAAATTAGAGCTTTTTGGTCAAGCACACCATCTCTATGTTTACAGAAACAAAATGAAGCCTTCAAAGAAAAGAACACCTTCCCTACAGTTAAACATGGAGGAGGTTCAGTGATGTTTTGGGGTTGCTTTGCTGTCTCTGGCACTGGGTGCCTTGAACGTGTGCATGGTATCATGAAATCAGAAGAATACCAAGGCATTTTGGAGCGCAATGTTGGACCCAGTGTCAGAAAGCAGGACAATGACCCCAAACACACTTCAAAAAGCATCCAGGAATGGTTCAAGACAAAACGCTGGACTGTTCAGAAGTGGCCAGCAATGAGTCCGGATCTAAATCCCATTGAAAACTTGTAGAGAGATCTGAAAACAGCAGTTGGGAGAAGACAGCCTTCAAATCTGGGAGAACTGGAGCAGTTTGCACAAGAGGAGTGGGCCAAACTGCCAGTACAGAGGTGCAGGAAGCTCATCGATGGCTATAGGAAGTGCTTGATTGCAGTTATTTTTACCAATAATTTTGTCAATGCCATTTCTGTTTATTTTCTGATTGAAATGGAAATCAAATCAAATTGTATTTGTCACAAGCACTGAATAGAACAGGTGTAGACCTTACCGTTAAATGGTTACTTACAAGCCCTTAACCAACAATGCAGTTCAAGAAATAGAGTTAAGCAAATATTTACTAAATAAACTAAGTAAAAAATAAAATAAAAAGTAACACAATAAAATAATAATAACAAGGCTATATACAGGTAACTTCTAAGTTCTGAACAAAAATAAAATGTTTCTGTAATATTAACAGTGAAATAAAGAATTGTGGAGACCAAATACTTTGGACAATTTCAACTTATTTTTAGGGAAAACTGTGAGTTACTTGAAAAAGGTGCAAGGGTGCCAATATTTTTGGCCACGACTGTACAAACACACTCTGTGTGTGTGTGTCTGTGCTAGTGTGTGTGCATCCAGACCCCCCACAGTGTAAAGGAGTGGGGCTGGTGACCGTATCCATGTCTGTGTGATGGTGTTCATGTGAATGATCGAATAGGAGGACACAGCAGGGGCTGGTCAAGATGTATTAAAGTCTAAATCAATAACGACACAACTTAAACGCTGAACACAGGTCAAGATGATGGGTGGAGAGTAAGAAACACTCGTTCTAACAACGCTAAATTGAGTTGCGTAAATGCTATAGCAACAGTCAGGCGTTCATGACAAGCATTCATGAAAGTATTGCTCTGAAAAGAAGTACAAGTGCGACACAAAAGTGTGCTTTGCCACCGAGCTAAAGCCTAGTCATTAGCACTGGGAGCTAACACATACAGTGTCTTCTGGTCCAAGACTACCCATAATGCAGGTGTTGTTAATAAATCAAATTGTAGTATATAAACGTGAAGAATATAACATATTTTTTATCCATAAGAATCATTACAACACAATGTCAATGTGGAAACTATTTCAACGTGTATTTAATTTCCCATTCCACCTAACTCCATATTTGCTCTTCTCCTGGGATACAGCAAATGCTCAATGTCAATCTTCTCCCTTGCATTTCTGTCTGTGGGCACACTTCAGCCCTGAGTTATGTGTCATTGCATTGTGTTCATCCCGCTGTCATTGTTTGTGTTTTTGTGGGTAATTTAAAATGTGGGTCCCAAGGTACAGTAGATATAGCCTTGGAGTAGGAAAGCATTAAGACAAACACAAAAATAAAGAAAAGAAACTTAAGAAAACAGCACGATGACACAGTGACAATCAAACCAGACTAATCTCATCCCACACCACAGACGGACGTACGCACGCCCTCCCAGATTTGACGTAAAACTGACTAAAACCTTGGCCTCAGGTTCAAGGGGAATGGAGATTAACATCGTCCTCGTCTCAGACGAGAGATACACCCACATACAGCATGATAGTTCAACACGATCTACATTCGTTCTCTTCCTTTTCTATCTCTATTTCCTCCTCTGCCTTTTTCTTTACCGTCAGTATATACTGTAGCTATATTTCCAGTGCACTGACAGGTGACAAGATGGATGCCACAATTCACTTAAGTCAGTCATTTCTCTCCAACTGTCACTAAGAAGGGCCCCAATCCCCAGCGGTGTGTCTACCTGTCGGTTTCTGTCTGTCCACCTCTGTGTCCATCTATCTGTCTACTTCTCTCTGTCGGTCTGCAAAACATGTCATTTTACTGCAACTGTCACAGTAACTATGTCCATGTCTGCCTGTTTATTTCATTTTCTGTCTACCTTTGTGTTCACGTAAAAAGCATGAGCTGACACACACCCAATAATATTGGTTGAGGTGCTGACTAACGGAATACTAAACTGTGTACAAATAAATAAATAGAGTTACACACAGAATATGCTCCCAACAATTTAATAACAATAACAATAACATCCCCACACAAACATGTCAACACACACATAGAGCCACCCACCCACGCATAAACACACATCTTCATAAACATGTAAACATTTTACATTTGAGTAATTTAGCAGACTCTTATTCAGAGCAACTTACAATTAGTCCATTCATCTTAAGATAGCTAGGTGAGACAACAACACATCACAATTGTATCAAGTACATTTTTCCTCAACAAAGGGGGGGGGGGGCGGGGCAGTATTTAAGATACTCTTCAAAGAGGTATGGTTTCTGACATTTTCGAAAGATGGGCAGGGACTCCATTGTGCTGACTTTAGGGGCAAGCTTCTGTCACCATTGGGGACAGAGAAGAGCTTGGACTGGACTGAGTGGGAGCTGCTCTCCCTTAGGGGTGGGACGGCCAACAGACCAGAGGTGGCGGAATGGAGTGCTCAGGTTGGGATGTAGGGTTTGAACATAGCCTGAAGGTAAGGAGGTGCAGTACCCCTTGCTGCTCCGTTGGCAAGCACCATGGTCTTGAAGATGATGCGAGCTTCGACTGGAAGCCAGTGGAGTGTGCTGAGGGGCGGGGTAACATGGGAGAACTTATGATGAATGAACACCAGGCGGGCTGCGGCATTCAGGATAAATTGGAGGGGTTTAATGGCACAAGCGGCAAACCCAGCCAACAGAGAGCTGCAGTAGTCTAGACGGGTGCATGGATTAGGCCCTGCGCCACTTCCTGTGTGAGGAAAGGTTGTACTCTACGGATGTTGTAGCGCATGAACCTGTAGGAGCGAGTTGCTGCTTTGACGTTTGCAGAGAACGACATGGTGTTGTCCAGGGTCACAGCAAGGTTCTTTGCACTTGGTAGGGGGACACCGTGGAGTTGTGTTATTATACGTGTTCAGTGGCGATTTTAGCATGTAAATCTTGGTGGGGCAAACAAAACATATATATTTTTAATGCATGTCAGGAAAGCCACTACACAACACAACACTAAACAATACCTTAAATGCACTATAACGGTGACAAATGGTGCCCATTCACTGTTAGGGCCTACATAAAGCTGTCCCAACAGCAGAGCTTTATTTTCAGCAACATGGAGGGAATCCTTGCTGCACCTGGCTATCGGCAGAGCCTAGTCTGGCAGCGAAACAGTTCATTCAGCCTCATGTACTGCCTTTTTTTAAAACTTAGCTGATATGGCTGACTTGCTTAAACAAATGTGGTTTCTACTGACAATTGAGATGTACAAACTATGGCATAAGGGAACGATGAGCGGATAAGAGGCAATCCGTAATTTCGATTAAGACATTAATGAGCGAGCTAAAACGGACGTAGTCAATATAACTATTTGTTCAGCACTTTTGAAATGTACAGCAACAGAATTCAGAACATGGGCCGTTCTTACAGTATTCTCCCTGTACACCAAGTCAGAACCGTAGGATAAATAAAGGGGGCATATAAGCAGACAATGAAAGCTCTTATAATATTTGATGATTACATTTCTCTAAAACAGGCTGTAGGCTACATGTGCACCACCATGTCAGAACAGTAGGCTAAGTTATGAGGTGGAAAGGGACCAAATTATTAGGGTGAGGCACATGGGCTACTAACAGCTTACTACACCACATACACTTAGTATTACTTTCTTAGCTACAGTATACATATCTCCCTGGCATAATACATCATTTATGCAGCAGCATACAAAACATTTTTGGACTCACCTTGTTGTGCTGTACTCACTTGAATAGGAAGGTGGCGCAGCGGTCCTTCTTGTGGGCAAACTTTGTCATGAAACTTTGTCATCAAAGTCTGGCATTCTCTGGATTTATGGTGCTTTCAAGACAACTGAGAACTTGGAAAAAAACAAAGTTGAATCATGATGTCAGTAATCTTCAGGTCGGGGCTCTGAAAAGAGGCCAGAGTTCCCGTCTTGGAATTCTGATTTGGATGACCGTTCAAAATGTATTTTCCCTGTCGGAGCACTTTTTTTCCAAGTAACCGGTTGTCTTGAACTCACGGAAGTCTGACATTTCCCAATTCAGAGTTTCCAGTTGTTTTGAACGCATTAGAAGTCATGTTGGATTAACAGCATGGCCAATGTATTCAACCTTTTCTGGCCCATGGTGTTTCGTGTGAATGTTTATCCATTTAAGCTTGGAAAAGAGACCCTTAAACCCAGACTTGGACCACAAACGCTCTCCACCGAATAGCAGGCAGGGGAAGCAAAATAGTGATTGCTTTGCAATGCTTGTAGTTAGCCACTGATTCCCTCCAAACCACTCATTGTTGAATTTGCAATTTCCAACTTGTTGTGTAATGTTTATGTCCAATGGCCGATGAGCACCGATACATTTGATCTATAATTTATCTCAGTATGACAAGGATTGAAAAGGATTTGCCAGTAGATTGTAGATGTGATTCCTGACGATGACTGCTTGTCTAGCTTGCTAGCTAAGATTTTGAAAGTATGATGTTGACATGATCAGTCCAATCAAAGCTACAGTAGATGTAACGTGATTTGACGTCATTTTATCTGTGGCCAATGACCTTAAGCCTTCTTGGATGGGCACTTCTAATGTAAATCTATGGCAGCACCCAAGGGGGCTTGAACTGCCTAACTCTCCCTGTAGATTCTCCGGTGTCCTCATGAGTGAAAAAACACTGAGCCAATACGCTCTGTATTTTCCGCTGCCTGCCCCTCCACCACAGAAAGCACTGAGCTAGGCTGAAACACGTGCATTTTGGAGCTGCCTTACTCAAGAAAGCAAAAAGTAGACCAAGTTTGTATGTGGATTTATTAACTCAATACCTTTTTGCAAGTTGATATGTGACATGTATTAATGCCAAAATAATATTATTATATATATATATTTTTTTACTAAACAGGTGGGGCTCAAACAGGTGGGGCTCAAAACAGGTGGGGCTCTGCCACCTGGACATTCAGAGACTTGTCTCGAAACCTCTCCTGCATTGTATTGGCTGTGTGCTTAGGGTCGTTGTGCTGTTGGAAGATGAACCTTCAACCCAGTCTGAGGTCCTGAGCACTTTGGAGCATGTTTTCATCAAGGATCTCTCTGTACTTTTCTCTGATCATCTTTCCCTCGATCCTGAATAGTTTCCCAGTCCCTGCCGCTGAAAAACATCCCCAAGGCATGATGCTGCCACCACCATGCTTCACCGTAGGCATGGTGCCAGGTTTCCTCCAAACGTGACACTTGACATTCAGGCCAAAGAGTTCAATCTTGGTTTCATCAGACCAGAGAATCTTGTTTCTCATGGTCTGAAGGTCCTTTGGGTGCCGTTTGGCAACTCCAAGCGGGCTGTCATGTGCCTTTTACTGAGGAGTGGCTCCCGTCTGGACATTCTAACATATAGGCCTATTTGGTGGAGTGCTGCAGAGATGATTGTCCTTCTGGAAGGTTCTCCCATCTCCACAGAGGAACTCTGGAGCTCTGTCAGAGTGACCATCGGGTTCTTGGTCACCTCCCTGATCAAGGCCCTTCTCCACCGATTGCTCAGTTTGGCCGGAAGCCAGCTCTAGGAAGAGTCTTGGTGGTTACAAACTTCTTCCATTAAATAATGATGGAGGCAACTGTGTTCTTGGGGACCTTCAATGCTGCAGACATTTTCTGGTACCCTTTCCCAAATCCGTGCCTCGACGCAATCCTGTCTCGGAGCTCTACGGACAATTCCTTCGACTTTCAAAATCTTAGCTAGCAAGCTAGACAAGCAGTCATCGTCAGGAATCACATCCACAATCTACTGGCAAATCCTTTTCAAGCCTTGTCATACGAAGATAAATTATAGATAAAATGTATCGGTGCTCATCGGCCATTGGACATAAACATTACACAACAAGTTGGAAATCGGAAATTCAACAATGAGTGGTTTGGAGGGAATCAGTGGCTAACGGCAAGCATTGCAAAGCAATCAGTATTTTGCTTCCCCTGCCTGCTATTCAGTGGAGAGCGTTTGTGGTCCAAGTCTGCGTTTAAGGGTCTCTTTTCCAAGCTTAAATGGATAAACATTCACACGAAACACCATGGGCCAGAAAAGGTTGAATACATTGGCCATGCTGTCAATCCAACATGACTTCTGCTGCGTTCAAGACAACTGGAAACTCGGAATTGGGAAATGTCAGACTTCCGTGAGTTCAAGTCAACTGGTAACTTTGAAAAAAGGTGCTCCGACTGGGAAAATACATTTTGAACGGTCATCCAAATCAGAATTCCAAGACGGGAACTCTGGCCACTTTTTAGAGCTCTGACCTGAAGATTACTGACATCATGATTCGACTTTGTTTTTTTCTAAGTTCCCAGTTGTCTTGAAAGCGCCATCAATCCAGAGAATGCCAGACTTTGATGACAAAGTTTCATGACAAAGTTTGCCCACAAGAAGGACCGCTGCGCCATCTTCCTATTCAAGTGAGTACAGCACAACAAGGAGAGTCCAAAAATGTTTTGTATGCTGCTGCATAAATGATGTATTATGCCAGGGAGATATGTATACTGTAGCTAAGAAAGTAATACTAAGTGTATGTGGTGTAGTAAGCTGTTAGTAGCCCATGTGCCTCACCTAATAATTTGGTCCCTTTCCCCCTCATACTTTAGCCTACTGTTCTGACATGGTGGTGCACATGTAGCCTACAGCCTGTTTTAGAGAAATGTAATCATCAAATATTATAAGAGCTTTCATTGTCTGCTTATATGCCCCCTTTATTTATCCTACGGTTCTGACTTGGTGTACAGGGAGAATACTGTAAGAATGGCCCATGTTCTGAATGATGTCGCTGTACATTTCAAAAGTGCTGAACAAATAGTTATATTGACTATGTCCGTTTTATCTCGCTCATTAATGTCTTAATGGAAATTACGGATTGCCTCTTATCCGCTCATCGTTCTGTTATGCCATAGTTTGTACATCTCAATTGTCAGGTTTGTTGTGGTGCCATATTCTTTCCAGTTTTTAATATTGGATTGAATGGTGCTCCGTGGGATGTTCAAAGTTTCTGATATTGTTTTGTAACCCAATCCTGATCTGTACTTCTCCACAACTTTGTCCCTGACCTGTTTGGAGAGCTCCTTGGTCTTCATGGTGCCACTTGCTTGGTGGTGCCCCTTGCTTAGTGGTGTTGCAGACTCTGGGGCCTTTCAGAACAGGTGTACAGTGGGGGAAAAAAGTATTTAGTCAGCCACCAATTGTGCAAGTTCTCCCACTTAAAAAGATGAGAGAGGCCTGTAATTTTCATCATAGGTACACGTCAACTATGACAGACAAAATGAGAAAAAAAGTCCAGAAAAACACATTGTAGGATTTTTAATGAATTTATTTGCAAATTATGGGGGAAAATAAGTATTTGGTCAATAAAAAAAGTTTCTCAATACTTTGTTATATACCCTTTGTTGGCAATGACACAGGTCAAACGTTTTCTGTAAGTCTTCACAAGGTTTTCACACATTGTTGCTGGTATTTTGACCCATTCCTCCATGCAGATCTCCTCTAGAGCAGTGATGTTTTGGGGCTGTCGCTGGGCAACACGGACTTTCAACTCCCTCCAAAGATTTTCTATGGGGTTGAGATCTGGAGACTGGCTAGGCCACTCCAGGACCTTGAAATGCTTCTCACGAAGCCACTCCTTCGTTGCCCGGGCGGTGTGTTTGGGATCATTGTCATGCTGAAAGACCCAGCCACGTTTCATCTTCAATGCCCTTGCTGATGGAAGGAGGTTTTCACTCAAAATCTCACGATACATGGCCCCATTCATTATTTCCTTTACACGGATCAGTCGTCCTGGTCCCTTTGCAGAAAAACAGCCCCAAAGCATGATGTTTCCACCCCCATGCTTCACAGTAGGTATGGTGTTCTTTGGATGCAACTCAGCATTCTTTGTCCTCCAAACACGACGAGTTGAGTTTTTACCAAAAAGTTCTATTTTGGTTTCATCTGACCATATGACATTCTCCCAATCCTCTTCTGGATCATCCAAATGCACTCTAGCAAACTTCAGACGGGCCTGAACATGTACTGGCTTAAGCAGGGGGACACGTCTTGCACTGCAGGATTTGAGTCCCTGGCGGCGTAGTGTGTTACTGATGGTAGGCTTTGTTACTTTGGTCCCAGCTCTCTGCAGGTCATTCACTAGGTCCCCCCGTGTGGTTCTGGGATTTTTGCTCACCGTTCTTGTGATCATTTTGACCCCGCGGGGTGAGATCTTGCATGGAGCCCCAGATCGAGGGAGATTATCAGTGGTTTGTATGTCTTCCATTTCCTAATAATTGCTCCCACAGTTGATTTCTTCAAACCAAGCTGCTTACCTATTGCAGATTCAGTCTTCCCAGCCTGGTGCAGGTCTACAATTTTGTTTCTGGTGTCCTTTGACAGCTCTTTGGTCTTGGCCATAGTGGAGTTTGGAGTGTGACTGTTTGAGGTTGTGGACAGGTGTCTTTTATACTGATAACAAGTTCAAACAGGTGCCATTAATACAGGTAACGAGTGGAGGACAGAGGAGCCTCTTAAAGAAGAAGTTACAGGTCTGTGAGAGCCAGAAATCTTGCTTGTTTGTAGGTGACCAAATACTTATTTTCCACCATAATTTGCAAATAAATTCATTAAAAATCCTACAATGTGATTTTCAGGATATTTTTTTCTCAATTTGTCTGTCATAGTTGACGTGTACCTATGATGAAAATTACAGGCCTCTCTCATCTTTTTAAGTGGGAGAACTTGCACAATTGGTGGCTGACTAAATACTTTTTTCCCCACTGTATATATGCTGAGATCATGTGACAGATCACGTGACACTTAGATTGCACACAGGTGGACTTTATTTAACTAATTATGTGACTTCTGAAGGTAATTGGTGTCACCAGATCTTATTTAGGGGCTTCATAGCAAAGGTTGGTGAAAACATATGCACACAACACTTTTCTGTGTTTTTATTTTTTTAGTTTCTTTAAATAAGTTATTTTTTCATTTCACTTCACCAATTTGGACTATTTTGTGTATGTCCATTACATGAAATCCAAATAAAAACCATTTAAATTACAGGTAGTAATGCAACAAAATTGGAAAAACGCTAAGGGGGATGAATACTTTTGTAAGGCACTGTTTCCTGATTCATATTGGAAGAGAGAGATACAATACATTATTTCTGAGAAAGAGTGAAGAAAATGGAGAGAAACAGCAAACAAAAACATGGAAAAAATGTGGGGTATGAGAAGGGTTGTCAAAGAGAGAGGCAGCGCTTCATAGACGAAGAGATGTGGGTATCAGATGTGGGAAAATACAGTGGGTATCATACGTTTTCACCCCCCCTCTGATTTTTTCACATTTTCTTGCGTTACAAAGTGAGATTGCAATGGATTTAGTTGTGAATTTTGTCATTGATCTACACAAAATGCTCCATAATGTCAAAGTGAAAAGAAAATTCTACAAATGTGACCTACCGTCTTGATTCGGTTTTATGTAGCAAAATTTGAAATAATGTTTTTTACATTGGATAAAAGCAGACTCAGCGCTAGAAAATGGTATATCATACACTACAGTTGAGGAACAACTGCTTTGAAAGTTGATAAACTTGTAACCCAATTTTTTTGAAAATGGCCCTTGAATGTTTTGGTACACCTTGAGAGCTCTTCTTTGTCTACACCCATTCAGCATCGTTCACGCCCTCTTAGCCCCACCCATCTCTTTAAGGATTCACATTTGAGGCCATCTGCTAAACAGAGTGAGTACGGTAGTGTACTAAACAACCAAAGATTTCAAGACTAAAGGCTGGTTTATACTACGTCTATCGACATGTCTGTAAACAGTTGTTGCAGTGACATCATGAACATTCTATTGTCGTCTGATATCAAACTTGTCATTATCATATCGACAGGCTGCATGACATCAGAAGCCTGGTGTTTCAAAATAGCATGACTGGTGTATTTTAACACCAATAAACCCATCCGTTTAAAAACCTATTTAGTATATGACAATCTAGCAAACAAGGCAACTAAAAACTCAACTTTTTAAACAATGTTTTGGTTCGTTTCTAGCTTCTTACCTAGCTAGAGTTAAGTCAGCTGGCTAGCCAGTACAAATAATGACCATATCATATAGTTGACAACGTCTTAACTTTAGCTAATTTGTATTCGTTATTACAGGAAAATAAACTCACAACAACATCATTATTTACAAGTTAATGGCAAGCTAATTACAGAAAATAGCTTACGGTTGTGAGTGTGATGAAATAAAAGCAGGGCATTCTACCGGAGAATTTTAGAACATGGACACTGTCTCGTTGGCCTAGCGTTATATCCTAATTTGATTTTGGTGCAGGTCATGTTGTTCTTCACATTACCGTCTCTGGTAAACACACTATATCAAATAGAATCAACGTTTATTTGTCACATGAGTGTGGGCAGGTGTCCGCTAGAGTGTGGGCAGGTGAATTATTTAAATTACTGGGGGGGATTTATCAACTAACGGCCTGTAAGGTCCGGAAAGATGTATCCATATTTTGTTTTGTTATGTTTTGACATCTCATTTTGCCTAAGTATTCAGCCCAACTAAGGAGCTTCAATTGCTGGAGAACACTGAATCAAGCGAATATCTATTTGAGGATCAACCATCCATCAATTATTGAGTAAGAAGTACTGTATACTGCTGAATAGTCTTTGTTAATACATTTCAATGTTAAACAAATTACTTTAAACATTAACACTACAATTAAAATGGCTGCTGTAGTTGTGGCTATTTCCAGCGATGCAAAAAAACTGATGTCAAGGAAAATGAGACCTAGAGCAAGGTTGTGGGACGAAATGAGCCCAAAGGACACTGTTTTACCTATTTTTATCATAGAGAGAGAAATCCTGACAATGGAGGAGGCCATGGCCAACCCCATTAAGGTAGAGGAGCTCTAACAAAGTCTTGCACATGAAATTCATCCAAACCACTTGAGTGAGGATATACAGTGCACCGCTTCCAAGTATATTACTCGCTAATGTTCAGTCTTTGGATAACAAAGTCGACCAGCTCAGGGCAAGGATTATTTTCCAGAGAGACATCAGGGCCTGTAACATACTTTGTTTCACTGAAACATGGCTCTCTCTGTATATTCTGTTGAAATCGGTCCAGCCAGATGGTTTCTCAGTTCATCGCACAGACAGAAATAATTATCTCTCCGGGAAGCAGAAGGGTGGAGGTGTGTGTTTCATGTTTAACGACTCATGGTGTAATTGTAGTAACATAGAGGAACTCGAGTCCTTCTGTTCACCCGACCTAGAATACCTCACAATCAAATGCCGACCGTATTATCTCCCAAGATAATTTTCTTTGTTTATAGTCACGGCCGTATAAATCACCCCTCAAGCCAATACCATGACAGCCCTCAAAGAACTTCACTGGACTTTATGCAAACTGGAAACCACATAACCTGAGGCTGCATTTATTGTAGCTGGGGATTTTAACAAAGCAAATTTGAGGACTAGGCTGCCGAAGTTCTATCAACACATCGACTGTTATAATCGGGCTGCTAAAATTCTCGACCATTGCTTTTCGAACTTCCGGCATGGTTATAAGGCCCTTCCCGCCATCTTTTTGGCAAATCTGACCACGACTCCATTTTGCTCCTCCCTTCCTATAGGCAGAAACTCAAACAGGTAGTACCTGTGCTAAGGACTTTATAATGCTGGTCTGACCAATCGGAATCCACGCTTCAAGATTGTTTTGATCACGCGGATTGGGATATGTATGGGGTAGCTTTCGAAAATAATTTAGACTAATACACTGAAACTGTGACTGAGTTTATCAGGAAGTGTATAGGAGATGTTGTGCCCACTGTGACTATTACAACATACCCTAACCTGAAACCGTGGATAGATGGCAGCATTCGCGCAAAACTGAAAGCGCGAACCACCGCATTTAACCATGGCAAGGTGACTGGGAATATGGCAGAATACAAACAGTGTAGCTATTCACTCCGCAAGGCAATTAAACAGGCAAAAAATCAGTATAGAGACAAAGTGGAGTCGCAATTCAACGGATCAGACAAGAGACGTATGTGGCAGGGTGTACAGACTATCACGGAATACAAAGGAAAACCAGCCTTGTCGCCGACACAGACGTCTTCCTTCCGGACAAGCTAAACACCTTCTTCGCCCACTTTGAGGATAACACAGTGCCACCGACGTGGCCCACTACCAAGGACTGTGGGCTCTCCTTCTCTGTAACCAACTTGAGTAAGACATTTAAGCATGTTAACCCCCGCAAGGCTGCCGGCCCAGACGGCATCCCCAGCCGTGTCCTCAGTGCATGTGCAGACCAACTGGCTGGTGTGTTTACGGACATATTCAATCTCTCCCCATCCCAGTCTGCTGTCCCCACTTGCTTCAAGATGGCCACCATTGTTCCTGTACCCAAGAAAGCAAAGGTAACTGAACTAAATTACTATCACTCCGTAGCACTCACTTCTGTCATCATGAAGTGCTTTGAGAGACTAGTCAAGGATCATATCACCTCTACCTTACCTGTCACCCTAGATCCACTTCAATTTGCTTACTGCCCCAATAGATCCATAGACGATGCAAATGCCATCACACTGCACACTGCCCTATCCCATCTGGACAAGAGGAATACATTGGTAAGAATGCTGTTCATTGACTATAGCTCAGCATTCAACACCATAGTACCCTCCAAGCTGATCATTAAGCTTGAGGCCCTGGGTCTGAACCCCGCCCTGTGCAACTGGGTCCTGGACTTCCTGATGGGCCACCACCAGGTAGTGAAGGTAGGAAACAACACCTCCACTTCGCTGATTCTCAACACTGGGGCCCCACAAGTGTGCGTGCTCAGCCCCCTCCTGTACTCCCTGTTCACCCATGACTGCATGGCCGAGCACGCCTCCAACTCAATCATCAAGTTTGCAGACGACACAACAGTAGTAGGCTTGATTACCAACAATGACGAGACAGCCTACAGGGAGGAGGTGAGGGCTCTAGGAGTGTGGTGCCAGGAAAATAACCTCTCACTCAATGTCAACTCAACAAAGGAGATGATCGTGGACTGCAGGAAACAGCAGAGGGTGCACCCCCCTATCCACATTGACAGGACCACAGTGGAGAAGGTGGAAAGCTTCAAGTTCCTTGGCGTACACATCACTGACAAGCTGAAATGGTCCACCCACGCAGACAGTGTGGTGAAGAAGGCGCAACAGAGCCTCTTCAACCTCAGGGGGCTAAAGAAATGTGGTTTGGACCTGAAACCCTCACAAACTTTTACAGATGCACAATTGAGAGCGTCCTGTCTGTCACGGATTCAGCCGAGGCTGCTCCTCCTCCTTGCTCGGGCAGGCTTCGGCGTTCGTCGTCCCCGGAGTACTAGCTGCTGCCGATCGATGTTTCGGTGTTTGTATAGTTTAGTCTTTATTGTTTACACCTGTTCCCCATTATGTTTGATTGTATTCCATATATTTACCCCTGTCTCTCATTTGGAATTTGTGTGTTATTGATCATTGTTACGTGTGTCGTTGGTGAGCGGGTTAGTTCCTCCCTGTGTGGAGGTATTCTGTGTTGTGTTCTTTACTTCGTTTAGTAAAGTACGTTTCTTAGAGTTTCTGCGTCCTGCGCCTGACTTCTTCCACTGCATTACACTGACATTCGTGACACTGTCAGGCTGTATCACCGCCTGGTACGGCAACTGCACCGCCCGCAACCGCAGGGCTCTCCAGAGGGTGGTGTGGTCTGCCGAACGCATTACCGGGGGCAAACTTCCCGCCCTCCAGGACACCTACAGCACCCGATGTCACAGGAAGGCCAAAAAGCTCATCAAGGACATCAACCACCCAAGCCACTGCCTGTTCACCCCGTTATCATCCAGAAGGCGAGGTCAGTACAGGTGCATCAAAGCTGGGACCGAGAGACTGAAAAACAGCTTCTATCTCAAAGCCATCAGACTGTTAAATAGCCATCACTAGCACATTAGAGGCTGCTGCTGCCTATAGAAATCACAGGCCACTTTAAGAAATGGAACACTAGTCACTTTAATGTTTACATATCTTGCATTACTCATCTCATATGTATATACTGTATTCTATGATATTCTACTGTATTTTAGTCTATGCCACTCTGTCATTGCTCGTCCATATATGTATATATTGTTAATTCCATTCCTTACTTAGATTTGTGTGTGTTGGGTATATGTTGTGAAATTGTTAGATATTACTTGTTAGATGTTACTGCACTGTCGGAGCTAGAAGCACAAGCATTTCACTACACATGACAAATAAAATGTGATTTGATACGAAGAATATGCATATCCTTGCTTCAGGTCCTGAGCTACAGGCAGTTAGATTTGGTATGTCATTTTAGGCGATAATTTAAAAAAAGGGTCCGATCCTTAAGAGGTTAATATAAGGAATTTGAAATGATTTATACTTGTACTTTTACTTTTGATACTTAAGTATATTTTAGCAATTACATTTACTTTTGATACTTAAGTATATTTAAAACCAAATACTTTTTTGGCTTTTACTCAAGTAGAAATTTACTCAGTGACTTTCATTTTTAGTTGGGTCATTTTCTATTAAGGTATCTTTACTTTTACTCAAGTATGAGAACTAGGTACTTTTTCCACCACTGGATGTATGCAGACGATACAGTCCTGTATGTGGACTCAAAATGTTAACAAGTTAACTGAAGCTATGGCACACGTTTCTAAATAGATTACTGTTTCTCGCCTGCATTTACATATCAACAAGACTGTTTGTATGTACCTCTCTAAGAAATCAATTGATTCTTCCCAATGAGCTGTTCTTGTTAATGGGGAGAATCTGAAAGGTTATAAATAGCAATGCAAATGGCTGTGAGATACGAATAACATTACTACACAGATCATACACGTAACGTTAGCTAGCGAGACAGCCAGCTAACGTTAGCTAGCTAGCTAACAGTACCATTTAACTTGCAATGAAAACAACTTTCTAACAAAATTAGAAACGAATAATATGTGAAAATGTAGCTAGCTAGACTCTCTTACCCATATACATGGATGAACGCTTCTCACTCTCTGTCATGGATGCCATGGTTGCCCTTAGCTTGAAGATGTAATCCAGAGACAGGTGTTTTATACAACAGCCTTCTTCTGTGTGTTCTCTTTTCGACTCCCTCTGCATTATTTGCAATCAAACGCCAGAATCTTCTCCATCTCCTTAGCTATCATACTCTGCTTCCAATGAGCATTCCACTGATTTCAAAACTTGGTCCTCCACATACTGAGCAGCTCATGTTATAGACAGAAGCGTGGTACATGGCAGATCAATCAGAACTCATCTCTCGACATTTACATTTTAGTCATTTCGCAGACGCTCTTATCCAGAGCGACTTACAGGAGCAATTAGGGTTAAGTGCCTTGCTTAAGGGCACATCGACAGATTTTTCACCTAGTCGGCTCTGGGATTAGAACCAGCGACCTTTCGGTTACTGGCACAACGCTCTTACCCACTAAGCTACCTGCCACCCTATGTCCAGCCCATCCGTTATCCAGCCAATCGTGGCTGGTGGGAAGGTTCCTGTCTTTTTCCGTGGCTAAACTAACTAAGCTCGTAATTTAACAAATGTATTCATATTTACAGATGGCATAAACGTTTGTTATTAAGGCACATGAAAGGTCACATGTTCAAGAAGGCATTTCTGCCAAAAAAAACATTTTGATAAAAACAAATGTTTACATTCAAATGGCTCTCCTGTAAAGTAGAGACGCGCGACATACGCCAAGTTTCCTGAAACGAGTCACAAATGTTAACAAATTAATACAAAATTAAATAACTAAAATATAGTTGTTACAAAAGTATTCACCCCTTTTGTTAAGGCAAGCCTAAATTAGTTCAGGAGTAAAATGTAGCCTAATTAATCACATAAATTACTGTATATGGATTCACTCTGTGTGAAATAATAGGAGTTGACGTTATTTTTGAATGACTACCACTTCCTCGTGTCCCATACAACATCTGTAAGGTCCCTCAGTCAAGTATTGAATTTCAAACACAAACACCAGGGAGCTGTTTGAAAGTCGCACAAAGAAGGGCAGTGATTGGTAGATGGGTAACAATAACACATCAGACATTGAATATATCTTTAACATGGTCAAGTTAATAATTATGTGGATGATGTATTAAACCACCCAGACACAACAAAGATACAGTCGTCCTTCTGAACTGAGCTGCAGGACAGGAAGGAAACTGCACAGGGATGTCACCATGACTCCATTGGTGATTTTAAAACAGAAACAGAGTTCAGTGGCTGTGAAGGGAGAAAACTGAACTGAGCTGCAGGACAGGAAGGAAACTGCACAGGGATGTCACCATGACTCCATTGGTGATTTTAAAACAGAAACAGAGTTCAGTGGCTGTGAAGGGAGAAAACTGAACTGAGCTGCAGGACAGGAAGGAAACTGCACAGGGATGTCACCATGACTCCATTGGTGATTTTAAAACAGAAACAGAGTTCAGTGGCTGTGAAGGGAGAAAACTGAACTGAGCTGCAGGACAGGAAGGAAACTGCACAGGGATGTCACCATGACTCCATTGGTGATTTTAAAACAGAAACAGAGTTCAGTGGCTGTGAAGGGTCAACAACATTGTAGTTGCTCCACAACATTAACCTAAATTAGACAGAGAATAGGCCTAATCCACACATTTCCATTTAAGTAATTTAGCAGACACTCGTATCCAGAGCGACTTACAGTTAGTGAGTGCATACATTATATATTTTTATATTTTTCCTACTGGCCCCCTGTGGGAATCGAACCCACAACCCTGGCGTTGCAAACACCATGCTCTACCAACTGAGCTACATCCCTGCCGGCCATTCCCTCCCCTACCCTTGACGACGCTGGGCCAATTATGCGCCGCCCCATGGGTCTCCCGGTCGCGGCCGGCTACGACAGAGCCTGGATTCGAACCAGGATCTCTAGTGGCACAGCTAGCACTGCGATGACAGAGTGAAAAAAAGAATACAAATATACAGAATATTCCAAAATCTTGTATGAAACAAGGCACTAAAGTAATACGGCAAAACAACCTGGCAAGTGAATAAACTTTTTGGCCTAAATGCAAAGCCTTATGTTTGGGGCAAATCAAACACAACACATCACTGAGTAACTGCCTCCTAATTTTCAAGCATGGTGGTGGCTGCATCATGGTATTGGTATGCTTGACATCGGCAAAGACTGGGGAGTTTTTCAGGATAAAAATTAATGGGATGGAGCTAAGCATAGGCAAAGTCCTAGAGGAAAACCTGCCTTACGGTCTGCTTTATGAGACACTGGAAGAGGAATTAACCTTTCAGCAGAACAAAAACCTACAACACAAGGCCAAATCTACACTAGAGTTACTTACCAAGAAGACAATTAATGTTCCTGAGTGGCCAAGTTACAGTTTTGACTGAAAATTGCTGTCTAGCCATGATCCCCAACACCTTGACAGAGCTTGAAGAATTTTAAAAGGAATAATGGGCAAATTTTGAACAATCCAGGTGTGTAAAGCTCTTCGAGACTTACCCAAGAAGACTCACATCTGTAATATCTGCCAAAGGTGTTCATAACATGCATTGAATCAAGGTATATTAGTGTTCTATTTTTCTTCCACTTTGACAAAAAAAAAAGAACACAATTCAATTAATTTAAATCCCACTTTGTAACACAAAATTATTTAAAAAATCCAAGGAGGGTGAATACTAATGAAAGCCACTGTACCACCCCAGAAAGAGAGAGAGAGAGAGAGAGTGTGAGAGAGAGAGAGAGAGAGGAGAATGAGAGAGAGAGAGAATGAGAGAGAGAGAAAAGCCATGGACAGGGTCCATCAAAGTCACAGCCACCGCTGTACACAGCATCCTAACACACAGAGAGGAGATGGGCCCGGGGGAAGCAACAGCAGAACAGAGGCCCCACAACAACAGAGAAGGAATGAGACAAAAAAACGTGATGAAAAAACCCACACTGACTCTCCTTCGCGGCCCACGGAGAGCGAATGATTAGTCTCTCAGTTTTACATCATCAGCGGATGGGCATGAGGGCCGCTGGACCTCTCCTGTCTCCTTTCCTCCCGCCCCTCCTGTCTTTCTTTCCTTTTCTCTCTAGCTCCTCCTCTTCGCTGCTCTCTCCTGTTCTCCTCTCACACGCTGGTTGCCGTGGTAATTGTGTGCGCGCCCATGTGTGACTCACATTTACCAGGGCATGTCTTTATGAGCATTGATGACGGAGAGGGTGATTCTCTAAGAGGAAATACTATAGATATGCCCATAGTAGCTGTAGGGCTCCACTTAACCATACGTCTTGATAGCGACCACTACATTTGTACATTGCTATGATGATGATGATGATGATGATGATGCATTCCGCTGGCAGGAGTAAGACCTATATGGTGATACCATGACTACTCTCACATGTCATAAATCAGTGGCCTTACTAGGCATGCGATCAATGATAGTTTATGATGTGGTTTTCCCATGTTTCTACAAGAGAGACTTTAATAGGGTCAGTGCAGCTATGTGTCACAGAGGTCAAAGGCAACAGAGGCCATTTTGAAAGGGTTAAATATAATGTCCACTTACTCAAATTAATATCTGCTCGCTGGTTCATGTGTCTTCAATTGCGGTGGAGTTGATTGATAATTGAAATACCTTTATTCGCTGTCTTTGTAGCCATGATATGTTGCTTGTTGCTTGGTAGGAAGTCAAGAGCAGTCATTGTGTTAGCCCTGCTCCATATTAATATGGGGTTGTGTGTATCTATAGAGGAGTTGTTGTCCGAACAGTCAGTGAAAATAACCAACGTGTTTTCTTCTTTTCACCTGTACTCTTTTCTTGTTTATAATTAAATATAATAACTCTTCAAAACAGGGGCATCTGACAATTTAAATTAATCAAAGTCAAAAGAGAAAAACGTTCTATAAGTTCTTAAAGTTCTATAAGAGGGAGAGGATGAGAGAGACGTAGCGAGAGAGAAGCGGGAAGACGTGCTGTTTGTCTTCTTTTCTCATCAAGGAAGTATCAAATCGATTCAAATAACATTTAATTGGTCGCGTACACATATTTTGCAGATGATATCAGGTGCAGCAAAATGCTTGTTTCTAGCTAAAACAGTGCAGTAATATCTAACAATACAAAACAATACACACAAATACAAAAAATACAAATAAAGGAATTTAGAAATATCAGAATGAGCAATACCTTCGCTTTGTATATGTATATTATGGTGTGTGTAGACATTATGGACAGAATATGAATAGAAAAGGTGTGTATATAGGATGAGCCTTGACTAGAATACAGTATATACATAAGAAGTGGGTAAACAGTATGTAAACATTATTAAAGTGACCAGTGTTCAATGACCATGTACATAGGGCAGCAGACTCTAAGGTGCAGGGTAGAGTACCAGGTGGTAGCTGGCTAATAGTGACTAAGTTCAGGGTAGAGTACCAGGTGGTAGCTGGCTAGTAGTGACTAAGTTCAGGGTAGAGTACCAGGTGGTAGCTGGCTAGTAGTGACTAAGTTCAGAGCAGGGTGCTGGGTGGAGGCCGGCTAGTAGTGACTATTGAACAATCTGATGGCCTGGAGATAGAAGCTGTTTTCCTCAGATTTGATTTATTAAAGTCCCCAGCTACAATAAATGCGGCCTCAGGATATGCAGTTTCCAGTTTGCACAAAGTCCAGTGTAGTTCCTTGAGAGCCGTCGCGGTGTCGGCTTGAGGGGTAATATACACGGCCGTGACCATGACCATGACCAAAGAGAATTCTCTCGGGAGGTAATGTGACATTTGAAGGTGAGGTATTCCAGATTTGGAGAACAAAAGGACTTGAGTTCCTGTATGTTACTGTATCAGTGGTACCTATAGATTCCATATGTATATACAATGCATTTGGAAAGTATTCAGACCCCTTGACTTTTTCCACATTTTGTTACGTTACAGCCTTATTCTAAAATTGATAAAATATTTTTTTTCTCACCTCAATCTACACACAATACAACATATTGACAATGCGACAACAGGTTTGTAGACATTTTTGCAAATGTATTAAAAATAAAAAACAGAAATACCTTATTTACATATGCTTTCAGACCCTTTGCTATGAGACACAAAATTGAGCTCAGGTGCATCCTGTTTCCATTGATCTTCCTTGAGATGTTTCTATAACTTGATTGGTGTCCACCTGTGGTAAAATCAAATGATAGGACATGATTTGGAAAGGCACACACCTGTCTATATAAGGTCCCACAGTTGACAGTGCATGTCAGAGCAAAAACCAAGCCATGAGGTCGAAGGAATTGTCCATAGAGCTCCGAGATAGGATTGCGTCGAGGCACAGATTTGGGAAAGGGTACCAAAAAATGTCTGCAGCATTGAAGGTCCCCAAGAACACAGTGGCCTCCATCATTCTTAAATGGAAGAACTTTGTAACCACCAAGACTCTTCCTAGAGCTGGCTGCCCGGCCAAACTGAGCAATCGGTGGAGAAGAGCCTTGATCAGGAAGGTGACCAAGAACCCGATGGTCACTCTGACAGAGCTCCAGAGTTCCTCTGTGGAGATGGGAGAACCTTCCAGAAGGACAATCATCTCTGCAGCACTCCACCAATCAGGCCTTTATGATAGAATGACCAGACAGAAGCCATTCCTCAGTAAAAGGCACATGACAGCCCGCTTGGAGTTTGCCAAAAGGTACCTAAAGACTCTCAGACCATGAGAAACAAGGTTCTCTGGCCTGATGAAACCAAGACTGAACTCTTTGGCCTGAATGACAAACGTCACGTCTGAAGGAAACCTGGCACCATACCTATGGTGAAGCATGGTGGTGGCAGCATCATGCTGTGGAGATGTTTTTCAGCGGCAGGGACTGGGAGACTATTCAGGATCGAGGGAAAGATGAATGGAGCAAAGTACAGAGAGATTCCTGATGAAAACCTCCTCCAGAGTGCTCAGGACCTCAGACCTTCCAACAGGACAACGACCCTAAGCACACAGCCAAGACAATGCAGGAGTAGCTTCGGGACAAGTCTCTGAATGTCCTTGAGTGGCCCAGCCAGAGCCCGGACTTGAACCCGATCAAACTTCTCTGGAGAGACCTGAAAATAGCTGTGCAGCGACGCTCCCCATCCAACCTGACAGAGCTTGAGAGGATCTGCAGAAAATAATGGTAGAAACTCCCCAAATACAGGTGTGCCAAGCTGATTAAAACCCAGAGTGTCCCTGCATTCTTAACGCCTACTGATTAAAACGCAGAGTGTCCCTGCACTCCTTAACCCTTACTGATTAAAACCCAGAGTATCCCTGCACTCCTTAACCCTTACTCATTAAAACCCCCTAAGGTCGATGTCCGCGCCCCCGTGGAAATCTAATTAGCATAATAATAATAAATAATAATAAAACAATTTGACTGTTTAAACTAGAGAAATCTGTTTTTTTTGCATTGGATGCGTCTCAATCCACCACATCCACCTTTTATTTTTTATACTTCAAGGGGTCTTCAAATTAAAAATCAAATAGCAAAAGGATCCTTGGTATGACCGTCTTAAAACAATTCCATATAGCTTAGTAGAACCCCCTCCCCCGGATTAGACAGGGCTTAGACTGTAATGGGTTAAATCCCAGTGTTCCTGGGTACTCCTTACTCCCTACGGAATCTGGATCCACATTTGTTGGATCTCTTCTTTAATACAAACTTAAAGGACGCTGAATGTGCCTTAACTCCCTATTAAGAGCAATCCTTTAATCCATGAAGAATGTCCTCCTTTTCCCTCCACTGTGTGTGTGTGTGTGTGTCTGTGTCTGTCTCTGTGTGTGTCTGTATGTGTGTCTGTGTGTGAGTGTTTGTGTGTGTCTGTCTGTGTGTGTGTGTGTGTGTGTGTGTGTGTGTGTGTGTGTGTGTGTGTGTGTGTGTGTGTGTCTGTCTGTCTGTCTGTCTCTGTGTGTGTTTGTGTGAGTGCATGTGTATGTGTGTATACTTCCACATTTGTGTGTGCGTGTATGTGCATGTATGTGCATATGGATATGTATCTTGGTGTGTGTTTTCCCAAGTCGTATTATGTGGATGTGCATTTAAAGAGAACCACTATCAGCAGTAATGTTACATCCCTCCCCTGGTGTCTAACAGTTACAAATCACCTCCTCTGTCAGGAGTAACGTTACACCTCCTCTATCAATGGAAAATATCCCATCTGCCTCAGTGCTTTATCTGTTAAATACCCTTCAAATGGGGGGTACACAGGCATACTGTATGTGTGTGGGGTTAGGGTGTGTGCGCGTGCGTGCGTGCATTCGCAGGCAGGTCACACGTGATACAAGTCAGCATTCGACGTCTCAGGAGTTTATGTGGAAACTGTCCACTAGGGGCAGCAGAGAGCTCTGTTACGTTCAAGTAGGTTTCAGTTTTGCTAGGGCATTGGGGATGTCGGATGGGTATGAGCATCTGCCTCTGATTCCAAAGGTTGCATGTTTGAATCCATGGCTAGTTGTTTTTATATTTTAGTTTTAAGACTATCCCAAACCTTAACGCTTACCTTAAGCATTCTGAGTTAATGCCTAACCTTAAACAAAAATTATTGGATGAAACATTGAATTTGGCATTACTGATTTTAGCCAATAGAAAAGCATTGAATAAAATATTCACTATATAAATCAAAAGGAAGTTTGTTCTGAAGTGTCTGTCCTATATCTGACAGATATTTTTACATGTATTTATCCCATTATTTTAGGCACTAAACTATCTCCATGTCTACATTTAAAAAAACTAGTACCAGGGACATTCAGACGAGTCTTGTGAGACTTGTGTGCATCAATACACCGGCTTGCAAAAGTATTCACCCCCTTGGCATTTTTCCTATTTTGTTGCCTTACAACCTGGAAATAAAATGTATTTTTGGGGTGTTTGTATCATTTGATTTACACAACATGCTTACTACTTTGAAGATGCAAAATATTTTTCAAACAAGAAAAAAATATTAAAAAAGAAAACTTGAGCGTGCATAACTATTAACCCCCCAAAGTCAATACTTTGTAGAGCCACCTTTTGCAGCAATTACAGCTGCAAGACTCTTGGGGTATGTCTCTATAAGCTTGGCACATCTAGCCACTGGGATCTTTGCCCATTCTTCAAGGCAAAATTGCTCCAGCTCCTTCAAGTTGGATGGGTTCCGCTGGTGTACAGCAATCTTTAAGTCATACCACAGATTCTCAATTGGATTGAGGTCTGGGCTTTGACTAGACCATTCCAATACATTTAAATGTTTCCCCTTAAATGACTCAAGTGTTGCTTTGGGGTCATTGTCCTGCTGGAAGGAGAACATCTGTCCCAGTCTCAAATCTGTGGAAGACTGAAACAGGTTTCCCTCAAGAATTTTCCTGTATTTAGCACCATCCATCATTCCTTCAATTCTGACCAGTTTCCCAGTCCCTGCCGATGAAAAACATCCCCACATCATGATGCTTCCACCACCATGCTTCACTATGGGGATGGTGTTCTCGGGGTGATGAGAGGTGTTGGGTTTGCACCAGACATAGCGTTTTCCTTGATGGCCAAAAAGCTCAATTTTAGTCTCATTTGACCAGAGTACCTTCTTCCATATGTTTGGGAAGTCTCCCACATGCCTTTTGGCGAACACCAAAACGTGTTTGCTTATTTTTTTCTTTAAGCAATAGCTTTTTTCTGGCCACTCTTCCGTAAAGCCCAGCTCTGTTGAGTGTACGGCTTAAAGTGGTCCTATGGAGCTCCTTCAGGGTTATCTTTGGTCTCTTTGTTGCCACTCTGATTAATGCCCTCCTTGCCTGGTCCGCTCTGCTTCAGTATGTCACAGTACATGTTGGCATTCATGGTTCCCTCAATGAACTGTAGCTCCCCGTTGCTGGCAGCACTCATGCAGCCCCAGACCATGACACTCCCACCACCATGCTTGACTGTAGGCAAGACACACTTGTCTTTGTACTCCTCACCTGGTTGCCGCCACACACGCTTGACACCATCTGAACCAAATAAGTTTATCTTGGTCTCATCAGACCACAGGACATGGTTCCAGTAATCCATGTCCTTAGTCTGCTTGTCTTCAGCAAACTGTTTGTGGGCTTTCTTGTGCATCATCTTTAGAAGAGGCTTCCTTCTGGGACGACAGCCATGCAGACCAATTTGATGCAGTGAGCGGCGTATGGTCTGAGCACTGACAGGCTGACCCCCCACCCCTTCAACCTCTGCAGCAATGCTGGCAGCACTCATATGTCTATTTCCCAAAGACAACCTCTGGATATGACGCTGAGCACGTGCACTCAACTTCTTTGGTCGACCATGGCGAGGCCTGTTCTGAGTGTAACCTGTCCTGTTAAACCACTGTATGGTCTTGGCCACCATGCTGCAGCTCAGTTTCAGGGTCTTGGCAATCTTCTTATAGCCCAGGCCATCTTTATGTAGCGCACCAATTCTTTTTTTCAGATCCTCAGAGAGTTCTTTGCCATGAGGTGCCATGTTGAACTTCCGAGGGAGTGTGAGAGTGATGACACCAAATTTAACACACCTGCTCCCCATTCACACCTGAGACCTTGTAACACTAACGAGTCACATGACACCGGGGAGGGAAAATGGCTAATTGGGCCCAATTTGGACATTTTCACTTAGGGGTGTACTCACTTTTGTTGCCAGCGGTTTAGACATGAATGGCTGTGTGTTGAGTTATTTTGAGGGGACAGCAAATTTACACTGTTATACAAGCTGTACACTCACTACTTTACATTGTAGCAAAGTGTCATTTCTTCAATGTTGTCACATGAAAAGATATACTCAAATATTTACAAAAATGTGAGGGGTGTACTCACTTTTGTGAGATACTGTAATTATGTGACTTCTGAGGGTAATTGGTTGTACCAGATCTTATTTAGGGGCTTCATAGAAAAGGGGGTGAATACATTTGCACACACCACTTTTCCGTTATTAATGTTTTTGAATTCTTTGAAACAAGTTATGTTTTTCATTTCACTTCACCAATTTGGACTATTTTGTGTATGTCCATTACATGAAATCCAAATAAAAATCCATTTAAATTTCAGGTTGTAATGCAACAAAACAGGAAAAACGCAGAGGGGGATGAATACTTTTGCAAGGCACTGTATCGGCAGATTAGGTATAGATATCAGATATCTCTAGTTTAAAAATATGGATTTTTATGGGGTTTCTTGTATTATGTTAATGTGATTTCCACATTGGTGCAGAAATTGTAATCTAAGGGTTAAACAATTCGAAATTTGACGTGTGGACAAGTTTGAAATTTGACGTTTGAGAAACATGGATGAACGTCTAATTGTAACGTGAGACTGTGAGACCTTGTAGGCATTTGTGCCTGCCTGCGTGCGTCCGTGTGTGTGTGTGTGTGTGCAGTTTTTGTGCTTGTACATTCATCATTCTGTGTGTGTGTGTGTCTATGTGTGTGTGTTCATGTTTAAATTCAGTCCTCGCCTAGCAGTAAACAGCAGGGTAGAAGACAGACGATAACGACTACCATTAAAACAGTGTTTTTAGCCTGCCTGTCTGTAATGAAGACAGAAGGAGTATTCTGCTGAAAGTGTAAATAAAGAAAGAAACTGGTCCATTGGAATTTGGAGTGGAAAGACATCATTCAGTAGGTAGACAAGGAGGGGCACGGGGAGAACTCACACCACTTATGGAGAGAGAGAGAGAGAGAGAGAGAGAGAGAGTGTGTGTGTGTGTGTGTGTGTGTGTGTGTGTGTGTGTGTGTGTGTGTGTGTGTGTGTGTGTGTGTGTGTGTGTGTGTGTGTGTGTGTGATGTGGTGTGTTTGTGTCTATGTGTCAGCCTATGTGTGTGGGTGTATACAGTGAGGGAAAAATGTATTTGATCCCCTGCTGATTTTGTACGTTTGCCCACTGACAAAGAAATTATCAGTCTATAATTTTAATGGTAGTTTTATTTGAACAGTGAGAGACAGAATAACAACAACAAATTCCAGAAGAACACATGTCAAAAATGTTATGAATTGATTAGCATTCATAACATTCATAACATTCTGTCTCTCACTGTTCAAATAAACCTACCATTAAAATTATAGACTGATTATTTCTTTGTCAGTGGGCAAACGTACAAAATCAGCAGGGGATCAAATACTTTTTTCCCTCACTGTATGCACCCTTTTGACATAGCAGGAGATTTTGATCTGTGTGTGTGTGCGTGTTCGTGCACATGCTTACTTCTGTTCTCACTTAGGTTTGAGGGTTATAAAGGAAAAGAGAGTAGAATTACCTGGAAACAGAGAAGTGGTGCTTTCCCTTCAGGGGAGGTAATCCTCATAAGAGATGGTAGAGGGGTGATGGAGCAGAGATGATGGGTAACTAGTCAGGTGAAATTATGGGGGTTAGGTGGGGGTGAGTAGGTGACAGGGCGTTCAAAGTGAGATATAGTGAGACTGTGTTACAACTCTTTCTGAAAATTGGTTAATGTACTGGGCCAATGGCAGTGGGGTAGTGGAACTACCATGTAGCTGGGCTAGAGGCATTGTCAAAGGCACAACCTTTGAGATGGACAGGGAGATAGTAAGGGAGAAAGAGATTAACTACCATAAAGAGCAAGGGAGTGAGATGAGGATGAAGAGATCAAGAGAAAGATAGAGAGAGCAGTTACTTCTCTCTTCACAGCTGGGGGAGATAAAGTCAGTAAGCAGGGCTGGCAGGAGGGATGAGAGGGTGATGAGGGGTGCGAAGGAGGGGGAGGAGATTGGATCAGAGGGGTGAGTTGGAGAGGGTGGAGGGAACACAGCCCTGTAGACAACTGATACGCCTGGGCATCTGTGGGTGGGATGGCACAGACTTCCTAATCACAATTCAATATATCTTTAGGAGAAGATATGGGGATCTGCAGAAGAGGAGATCAGGAGGATACAGGGATGGAGAGGGCTGTTAGTCCTCAATCCCATATTTATAGCAAAATGGGGGTGTAGGATCACCCCCAAAAGTCTGACATCTCTAGATTTAATTTAATACAATTTTAGTAGACCTAACACAACTAAGTTAGGCAAAGAATTGAATGGGTGGTCCCTAGTCCTATCAAGGTTACAGCAGCAGGATTTATTGACTTCACATTGCCAACTAAAAGGTCAGACTTTGTGTGTTCTCACCAAGGGTTGGAACCTGTTCAGGGAACAGAACAGAAAACCAGAAAATAACAACATTATCTGAGGAACAGAACCAGAACTAAAAATGAAAATGAAAGTGAACAAAACCGTTATTTTAAAAGCATGAGAACTGGTTAATAATGTTATTTTACATTCCGGGTATTTTTCTCCAGTCGCAACAAAGCGCCTATGCAAAGCCCTTGCTTTGTTACTCAGAAATGTATTACAAGCGCATTTCAGAAATTAGAGAGCAATGTTTAATTAGAGAAGAATGGATTGGCTTTTTCAATGCTAATTAAGGATACTATAGTTATCACGTTTCACATTGAATTGATTAACTACAAAATGGTAAGACGTCTTTAATTCTAGTAATGCTCTGCACACACAAGCTTGTTAGCTAGCTAGCTAGCTAGCTAGCTAACGTTTGCTCTGGTCCAACGTTAAACCAACTCAGAAGTTCAAAGACATTCAAAGTTCCTCCGTAGAAGCCCCTCATCCATAGGTATAATTATGTGGGCCTAATTCAGATAATGCATGTCTTAACAAGATGCCCAGCACTTCAAGGCAAGCTTCCTCCATCCTCTCTCGCTCTCTCCTCACCCTCAAAATGTCAGTTGCATTTCGCACCCTACACTGTGACTGGCAGCATAGTGAGTGTGTTTGTCTTCATTGGGCGGATTTGATTATGCTGAGCCATGGGGAACCGGGTTAAATGCCCATCACGTCATACCAAAAGCGGGGAGGGAAGAGCGCTATTCTCCAATTGAACAGTAATCTGCGCTGCTTGCTCATGTTATTAACAAGGAAGCATGTGTTCAGAAACATACTTTTCCATCAAATAAATGTTAGAATTTTCTACATATTTTTCATTGGGAAAGGCAGATAACGTTTTATCAAAAGCAATCACTTTTGCATGGGAAGACACAGAATCCTACTAGTTACTACACGTGCTTAATTACATCACTTTTGTTTTGAGCCGACAACGCAGTGGGCTTTGAACGGGGTAACTGGCTCACGCCCGGGAGGCAGCCCGCTTCCAAATCGAATGCAATCAACTTTCAGCAATGCAAAACACGCCTACATGGGCACCCAGGCGAGGCTTAATCAAACCCCCTCAGTATGATTAAACAATATAGTTAAAGCGAAATACAATTTGCTCTTAACGACTTTCCTATTCAGATTAAATGGCTTACCCTCTCCACAGCAAGCTGCTTTATCTGCACTGATTGGTGAAGTCATTTAATGTAGAACTAAATGTAAAAAAAAAAAGAAGGAACAAAAAGCAACAATATAAACCGGTACTTTTTTTGGGTTCGAACCGGTTCACAACTTTATTTTGTTGTCTGCAAGTAGAAGTTGCTCTTATTCACAGATCCAGGATCAGTTTGTGCCCCTTGAAAACCTGACCTTAGATGAGGGGTTGTAATGAAAAACGGACCTAAGATCAGTGTCAAGGGGCAACTTCATCCCAGCAACTTCATCTCAACTCAATAGCCTATCAGGAATAAGGAGGCAAGGGTTGATGATGTCAAGCAGCCACCCTCTCAGGTCAGGTGGAACACATGAACACATGACCACAGCATTCAGTTCCTAGTAACCTTTAACCCTACACCCACACCTGTCAAAGAGCCTGCTAGCAGTGTGTGGAATTATAGTGGAATTAATAGAAACAGCTACAGTACATAATATGCCATTTAGCAGACGCTTTTATCCAAAGCGACTTACAGTCATGCGTGCATACACGTTGGCAAGCACACATGCATGCACGCACTGCACTGAGGATAATAATCACTGTTGTGGTAGACGGCAGGTCGTAAAATAAAACACAATTCTAAAATTAGGGCTCTCCATGGAGGTGGATAACACACACACACACACACACACACACAGACATTCTGATGGCGCCGGTGAAGATGGCTGCCGTTTTACAGCCCTCTAGCCAATTGTACTATTATGTGTGTTTTTTCACATTATTTGTAATTTATTCTGTACATAATGTTTCTGCCATCGTCTCTTATAACCAAAAAGAGCTACAGGATATCAGGACAGCGATTACTCACCTCGTATTCGACCAAGATTTTTTCTTCAACGTGGCGGCCGCGAACGATATCCTACAGACACCCGACAAGGCTCAAATCCCAGTCATTCGCAGGAGAAAGAGATGGAGATATCGTGGACGTAGGTCGGGGTGCCTCGTAAGGATCCGACGGCGAGCGAGTAAACTGCCTCTTCCATCAAGCCTATTAGCCAATCTTCAATCATTGGAAAATAAAATAGATGACCTACTATTATGCTTATCCTACCAACGGGACATAAAAAACTGTAATATCTTATGTTTCACCGAGTCGTGGTTGAACGACGACATGGACAACATACAGCTAGCGGGCTATAAGCTACATCGGCAAGATAGAACGGCTGACTCCGGTAAGACAAGGGGTGGCGGTCTGTGTATATTTGTAAACAACAGCTGGTGCACAAAATCAAATACCAAGGAAGTCTCGAGGTTTTGCTCGCCTGAGGTAGAGTACCTTATGATAAGCTGTAGACCACACTATTTACCAAGAGAGTTTTCATCTATATTTTTCATAGCTGTCTATTTACCACCACAAACCAATGCTGGCATTAAGATTGCACTCAATGAGCTATATAAGGCCATAACTAAACAGGAAAACGCTCATCCAGAGGCAGCACTCCTAGTGGCCGGGGACTTTAATGCAGGGAAACTTAAATCCGTTCTACCTAATTTCTACCAGCATGTTAAATGTGCAACCAGAGGGAAAAAAAAACTCTAGACCACCTTTACTCCACACACAGAGACGCACACAAAGCTCTCTCTCGCCCTCCATTTGGCAAATCTGACCATAACTCTATCCTCCTGATTCCTGCTTATAAGAAAAAACTAAAGCAGGAAGCACCAATGACTTGGTTGATAAAAAATTGGTCAGATGATGCAGATGCTAAGCTACAGGACTGTTTTGCTAGCACAGACTGGAACATGTTCCGGGATTCTTCAGATAGCATTGAGGAGTACACCACATCAGTCACTGGCTTCATAATAAGTGCATCGATGATGTCGTCCCCACAGTGACCGTACGTACATACCCCAACCAGAAGCCATGGATTACAGGCAACATCCACACTGAGCTAAAGGGTAGAGATGCCGCTTTCAAGGAGCGGGACTCTAACCCGGACACTTATAAGAAATCCCGCTATGCCCTCCGACGAACCATCAAACAGGCAAAGAGTCAATACAGGACTAAGATTGAATCGTACTATGCCGGCTCTGATGCTCGTCGGATGTGGCAGTGCTTGAAAACTATTACAGACTACAAAGGGAAGCACAGCCGCGAGCTGCCCAGTGACACAAGCCTACCAGACGAGCTAAACCACTTCTATGCTCGCTTCGAGGCAAGCAACACTGAAGCATGCATGAGAGCACCAGCTGTTCCCGGATTACTATGTGATCACGCTCTCCGTAGCCGATGTGAGCAAGACTTTTAAGCAGGTCAACATTCACAAGGCCGCAGGTCCAGACGGATTACCAGGATGTGTACTCCGAGCATGTGCTGACCAACTGGCAAGTGTCTTCACCAAACATTTTCAACATGTCCCTGACTGAGTCTGTAATACCAACATGTTTCAAGCAGACCACCATAGTCCCCGTGCCCAAGGACAATAAGATAACCTGCCTATATGACTACTGACCCGTAGCACTGACGTCTGCAGCCATGAATTGCTTTGAAAGGCTGGTCATGGCTCAAATCAACACCATTATCCCAGAAACCCTAGACCCACTCCAATTTGCATACTGCCCCAACTGATCCACAGATGATGAAATCTCTATTGCACTCCACACTGCCCTTTCCCACCTGGACAAGAGGAACACCTACGTGAGAATGCAATTAATTGACTACAGCTCAGCGTTCAACACCATAGTGCCCTCAAAGCTCATCACTAAGATAAGGATCCTGGGACTAAACACCTCCCTCTGCAACTGGATCCTGGACTTCCTGACGGGCCGCCCCCAGGTGGTAAGGGTAGGTAACAACATATCTGCCACGCTGATCCTCAACACGGGGCCCCTCAGGGGTGCGTGCTCAGTCCCCTCCTGTACTCCCTGTTCACCCATGACTGCATGGCCAGGCATGACTCCAACACCATCATTAAGTTTGCCGATGACACAACAGTGGTAGGCCTGATCACTGACAACGATGAGACAGCCTATAGGGAGGAGGTCAGAGACCTGGCCGTGTGGAGCCAGGATAACAACCTCTCCCTCAGCGGGACCAAGACAGGAGATGATTGTGGACTACAGGGAAAAAAAGAGGACGAGCACTTCCCCATTCTTATTGACGGGGCTGTAGTGGAACAGGTTGAGAGCTTCAAGTTCCTTGGTGTCCACATCACCAACGAACTATCATGGTCCAAACACACCAAGACAGTCATGAAGAGGGCACGACAAAGCCTATTCCCCCTCAGGAGACTGAAAAGATTTGGCATGGGTCCTCAGATCCTCAAAAAGTTATACAGCTGCACCATCAAGAGCATCCTGACTGGTTGCATCACCGCCCGGAGCGCCAAGTCTAGGTCCAAAAGGCTTCTCCACCCCATCTTTTTACGCTGCTGCTACTGTGTTAATTATTTATGCATAGTCACTTTAACTCTACCCACATGTACATATTACCTCAACTAGCCGGTGCCCCCGCACATTGACTCTGCACCGGTACTGTCACGCCCTGGCTCTGGGGACTCTTATATGTTGAGCCAGGGTGTGGATTTTCTATGTGTGATTTTCTATGTTTTGTTCTAGTTCATGTTTTCTATGTTGGCCAGGGTGGTTCCCAATCAGAGGCAGCTGATTCTCGTTGTCTCTGATTGGGAACCATACTTAGGCAGCCTGTTAGGGGGGGGGCTCACGCCGTGGATGACAAGGCAGCAGGAGGCCGCGATAGAGCGGTTCAGCCGGTTAGCAGAGGAGGCCGCTAGGTTACGGGGGTCACTGGTCACGAGGGAGAAGGAGAGTGTGGAGGCACGGTGAGAGGAACTGAGTAGGCAGCAGAGGGAGCGGAGGTTTATGAGGAAACCCAGTCCCGCTCCTCGCACCAAGCAAGTGGTGTGTGTCACCAGACCGGTCCGGCCCGTTCCTAATTCCCGCACAAGGCCAGTGGTGTGTGTTCCCAGTACGGTCAGGCCCGTTCCTGCTCCCCGCACTAAGCCTGTGGTGAGCGTCGCCAGCCCGGTCCGGCCTGTTCCTGCTCCCCGCACCAAGCCAGTGGTGCGCGTCGCCAGCCCGGTCCGGCCCGTTCCTGCTCCCCGCACCAAGCCAGTGGTGCGCGTCGCCAGCCCGGTCCGGCCTGTTCCTGCTCCCCGCACCAAGCCAGTGGTGCGCCTCGCCAGCCCGGTCCGGCCTGTTCCTGCTCCCCGCACCAAGCCAGTGGTGCGCCTCGCCAGCCCGGTCCGGCCTGTTCCTGCTCCCCGCACCAAGCCAGTGGTGCGCGTCGCCAGCCCGGTCCGGCCTGTTCCTGCTCCCCGCACCAAGCCAGTGGTGCGCGTCGCCAGCCCGGTCCGGCCTGTTCCTGCTCCCCGCACCAAACCAGTGGTGCGCGTCGCCAGCCCGGTCCAGCCTGTTCCTGCTCCCCGCACCAAGCCAGTGGTGCGCGTCGCCAGCCCGGTCCGGCCCGTTCCTGCTCCCCGCACCAAGCCAGTGGTGCGCGTCGTCAGCCCGGTCCGGCCCGTTCCTGCTCCCCGCACGGGGGGGTAGAGAGAGTGTGGTGGTCACGCCTGGAGCCGGATCCACCTCCGAGGCGGAATGCCCACCCGGCCCCTACCCTATCGTGTTTGGTTGGCGCGGTCGCAGTCCGCGCCTTTGGGGGGGGGGGGGGGGGGGGGGGTACTGTCACGCCCTGGCTCTGGGGACTCTTATATGTTGAGCCAGGGTGTGGATTTTCTATTTGTGATTTTCTATGTTTTGTTCTAGTTCGTGTTTTCTATGTTGGCCAGGGTGGTTCCCAATCAGAGGCAGCTGATTCTCGTTGTCTCTGATTGGGAACCATACTTAGGCAGCCTGTTGGCACTAGTTATTTGTGGGATCTTGTTCCGTAAGGTTTGTTTTGGTGTGTTAACCTAGGACTTCACGTATCGTTTGGTTTGTTGTTTTGTTCGTGTGGTGTACTGAAATAAAAGATGTACGCATATCACGCTGCGCCTTGGTCCGCTGTTTATAACGATCGTGACAGGTACCCCCCCCTTGTATATAGCCTCCCTACTGTTATCTTATTTTACTTCTGCTCTTTTTTTCCTCAAAACTTTTTTGTTGTTGTTTTATTTTACTTTTTTATTAAAAAATAAATGCATTGTTGGTTAAGGGCTGTAAGTAAGCATTTAACAGTAGTGTCTACACCTGTTGTATTCGGCGCATGTGGCAAATACAATTTTATTTTATTTTATTTGACACACACACAGAGAGCAGGGACACAGAGAGCAGGGACACAGAGAGCCTGCTGCCATCATTGTTCCCCCTCTATGTCTCAGTGTCCTGACTCCACACCTATCAGGGGGAATCTACATCCTGTTCCAAGGGTAGTACGCTCACATTAGCTAGACAAAGTTGTCATTGTTATATGTTTTCTTTGCCTATGAATTCCCTCAGCTACTGCATGCTTTTCTAACTATTTGACAAGTTGCCTGTGTGTGTGTTTTTGTGTTTGTGTGTGTGTGTGTGTGTTGAGTCTTCATACGTTGGTGTCATGGTAATGCACTTGCCATGTCCCTGAGGTGCACGTCGTGACTTTGTGTGTGTGACAGAAAAACCCAGACAAAGATATAAAAGAGAGATCAGATAAATGCATAGAAGAAAAACAGAGGAGAGGAGACATCCCTGAGAGGAAGCCTGCATGTGGTGTTTACTGTAATCCTTGAGAGGAAGCATGTATATGGTCTTTACTGAAATCCCTGAGAGGAAGCCTGTATGTGGTGTTTACTGTAATCCCTGAGAGGAAGCCTTTATGTGGTGTTTACTGTAATCCCTGAGAGGAAGACACAAACCCTCTGTGGATTTATGTGATTTGAAGACACAAACCCAAGGAGGATGAATACTTTTGCAAGGCGTGCCACAAACCGTGCCAATATATCCAACAAACACTGGCTTCGAGGGCATTATCACTTTTATACAACAGGTTACCAACATATTCAAATACTTATCTACATATTTTCATAAAAAACGTTATTTTGATTAATTCATTCGTTCCATTTCATCCTTCCACAAGATATAGTCCCGACACAAATCTAGGGTTGCTAGAGACACGACCCAGTCGTTCAGCCTTTTTGTTCTGTATCAATGGACGCGACCCAGTCGTTAAGTCTTTTTGTTCTGTATCTATAGACGCGACCCAGTCGTTAAGTCTTTTTGTTCTGTATCTATGGAGGTAGTCGTTCGTTCTAAATGTTCCATTGCTATACTGGCTGGCAACGTTCTTATCCCTTGCTAACTTGCTAGCTAGCCAACTACGGCTAATTTACAGTTATGCCAAAAAGTTCAGCCAGAATAACAGCCAGCAAAGTAGCTGCATTTGCATTTGTTTAAGCTGTTTTCTTTTGACATTTATTTGAATACATCCATAACAATCAGCTTATGATGCGTGACTTTCCCTGGCAGAGAAAAATGTCTCTCTTGTCAGGACACTGTTCAGACAAAAGAAAGACAATCCATGACATTCATTTGAGCTGATTTTAATAAATGAAACCATACATTCTCTGTGTTATCCACCACAGCTGACATAGGTATAGCTACTTATTGTATGGCACATTTATCTGTACATTCCCCTGGATGGTGCATTGATTGAAATATCATCCATTTTAGTTTTCGCAACAAAGTATCGATTTAGCCAGTCCACTGAAATAAAGTTTTGTATGTTGCTATGACAACCAGCTCAATTTGCTGTTTGTCTCATTCGGACACATTCACTTTATATGGGACAGTGGAGATCGCAATTCAATATTGAAAAGGTCGGGGAGACAGACAGCAAGGTTTATGCAAATCTCTGCTGTTGAAAACAAATGCTAGTCTAAAAGAAATGGGAGATGGTTTTTATAGTGGAGATCAAGTTTATACATTTCCTGGCAGGGTTGATGAGATAGTGGATTGTGCAGTCAGATGGAACAGAGTAAATAGGCATTTCAACGTCATAGATTTAGCCGGTGGTAACTTGTGAAATAGACACCAGCTGGAATGCAGTTTTAACCAATCAGCATTCAGGATTAGACCCACCCGTTGTATAAACATGCAAACACACTGGCAAAGAGTTTCAGCTGGCAGACATGCAGGCAGGCAATGGAACACATTTCTGAGTGGCAGAGTGAGGGCTTTGCAATGGCGCTTCGGAAGGTAAAAATAACGATATTAACCGGTTCTCATGCTTTTAAAATAACTGCTCTGTTCCGGAACAGTATAGCTCACTTTCATTCTCGGTTCTGATTCTGTTCCTAAAAAACGTTGTTATTTTCAAGTTTTTTGGTTCTGTTCCCTGCACCGGTTCATTTTGACCCCAGTCAAAAACACCTAATTCGCCCTATGGTAATTTGATAACTATGACCTTTACTTAAAAGGACTGCAATACAGAACTCAGATACACTCAATCTACACAGACAGCTGGATTGGTGTGTATTCCCGCGAAAACTATTTATTCTAGGGCAAATCTAAAAAGTATTTAGTTGAATCCAGGTTTCTGTGGAGACATACTATTAAGCTATACATATCATGACAGCTTGGAGGGGGCTCTGTTGGAGCGATCTTGACCTGGTAGACAGATCACCTGCAGAGATGTAGCACTTGATGTATTCACCTATGGTTATAACTGTTATACACTAGTACTTTGTTGAAGCACCTTTGGCAGCAATTACAGCCTTGAGTCTTCTTGGGTATGACGCTAGAAGCTTGGCACACCTGTATTTGGGGAGTTTCTCCCATTTTTCTCTGCAGATTCTCTCAAGCTCTGTCAGGTTGGATGGGGAGCATCGCTGCACAGTTATTTTCAGGTCTCTCCAGAGATGTTAGATCCGGTTCAAGTCCGGGCTCTGACTGGGCCACTCAAGGACATTCAGAGACTTGTCCCGAAGCCACTCCTGTGTTGTCTTGGCTGCGTTTCATAGCAAAGGATCTGAATACTTATGGAAATAAGGTATTTCTGTTTTTGTTTTTAATACATTTGCAAATTGTCCTAAAAAAACTGTTTTGGATTTGTCAGTAGGGGGTATTGTGTGTAGATTGGTGAGGAAATGTTTTTATTTCATCCCCAAGACCACAAGGTGGAAAATCTGCAGTTCTGCCCTTGAGCAAGGCAGTTAACCCCACAACAACACCTGTTCCCCAGGCGCTGATGACATGGACGTCGATTAAGGCAGCCCCCCTCACCTCTCTGATTCAGAGGGGTTGGGTTAAATGCAGAAGACACATTTCGGTTGAATGCATTCAGTTGTGCAACTGACTAGGCATCCCCTTTCCCTTCCAATATTTCCCACAGTTGTGTGAAGTTGACTGGATGTCCTTTGGGTGGTGACCATCCTTGATACACACAGGACACTGTTGAGCATGAAAAACCCAGCAGTGTTGCAGTTCTTGACACAAACCGGTGAACCTGCCACCTACTACCATATCCCGTTCAAAGATACTTAAATATTTTGTCTTGCCCATTCACCCTCTGAATGGCACCCACGCACAATCCATGTCTCAATTGTCTCAAGGCTTAAAAATCCTTCTTTAAGCTGTCTCCTCCCCTTCATCTACACTGATTTAAGTGGATTGAACAAGTGACATCAATATAGTTTATTGATGGTTCTATTATAATTTTATAACTTCTGTGTTAGGTTGGGTTGAGTTGGAGAAGCATTTAGCGGTGTAATTGCTAGTGTCTGCAGTAAACTGTGTAAATGATGTACACCCATTGTGTGTGTGTGTGTGTGTGTGTGTATCAAAGTGTGTGTGTTTGAGATGTATTGTCCATTGTACTGCGGCGCCAGGCTGTATAATTAATCCCTTTAATTACCCTGTTGCCCGGCAACCAACGCCTTCATCAAACGGCGCAACATACCGAATCCCCTCCGTTCTAGAGAGAAAGAGAGAAAGAGAGAGGGATCGAGAGAGACAAAGACAGAGAGCTAAGACATAGAGAGACATCTGTTAATGCTGTATTAGTATCTGTCAATATGTACAGTATAATTATTCTCTTGTACTTGTCTTTGTTGCTGTAAATAACTAAGAGTGTGTGTTAGTTTCCAGAGGAAAAGGAAAATAAATACGCATCTTGCTGACTCAGTGTGGATGGTATATCTTTGGCCAATGGCTAATTTGTGTGTGCATGTGTGTTTGTGTGTGTGTGTGTGTGTGTGTGTGTGTGTTTCTGCATGTCTGTGCCTACGTGTGTGTGTACCAGCGTGCGTGCATGTGTGTTTGTGTGTGTGTGTGTGTGTGTGTGTGTGTGTTTCTGCATGTCTGTGCCTACGTGTGTGTGTACCAGCGTGCGTGCATGTGTGTGTGTGTGTGTGTGTGTGTGAGTGTGTGTGTGTGTGTGTGTGTCAGCGTCACCATTAACCATCCTATTCATTAACAGTAATGTGAGGCATGGGGTAAACACTAACCCTGGTGGACTTGCTGAGAGTGCACACTACATGTACATCCTCCTCCCTGGGGCTGTTTTAGGAGGCTGGCCCCAGGACTAGAACACTCCTGTTACTTTAATTTTCATCACTCCTAGCTCCATGTTCCCTTAGGAGGACAGAATGTTGGGACTGCACAATAATTGTGTTATTGTTGTCCTTGCTTGTATTTCAGCTTTGTCATCACAATTATGTGTTGTTGTTGCCCTGAGTATTGAAATGGACCAAGCAGAAATAAGGCAATACACACTGGTCTTCATTAGGTAGACAGAGGTAGGATGACACAGAAAAACACGTTTTAAAACACAAAAACACACGCACGCACACTCACACGCACATACACACACACACACACACACGCACACACACGCCTGGGGGGAGGTCACTGGTTCTAGTTCCAGATGTGGGTGGTGAATATTCCGACACTGTTTCCAACTGTTACTCTGAAAAAAGAAATAGTGCAGCAAAAAACTGAAAAATAACAAATCAAATATTTCACATGATAAATTATTAGAGAGCAGCAAGGGCAAGTATCTGACCTCTGGAGTTAACTCAGCAACATTAAAAGTGTTAGCCATGAGGGCGCTTCTTACACTGAGAGTTCATTTTCACTCTAAGCCAATAGGCTTAGAATAACACGTGAGCTATTTATAAATGATGGATGTTTTTTGTTGTTTTTTTACACGTTTGAACAGACCCATACGTTTTACAAGCGCTTCACATATAATGTAGAGTGAATATTTTCTGTGTGTGAGTGTTCACGTGCCTAAGTTGTGAATGCCTGTAGGTATACATTAAGCTTCATGCATTCATTCAATGTATCTCTGTTCGCGAGTATATCTGCTCATGTAACGGGTCATTTTTACTCAGCAGCAAAATTATGTTCTTTGTTGATTTACTCCTGTGGTTGTTTTTCACCAGGTTCTTTATGCTGGTTTTGCTGTTAATGCACACTGCCCTTCTGGCTGATGTATTTCTATGGCGGTGAGCAGCTGAATGAAAAAGAGGTGAGAAATTGGTACAAATTGGTTCCTGGTATTTGCAATCTGACATCATTTCCATACAGACATCTGCAGCCAATCACAGGGGAGGATAGAGGCAGGGGAAGCCCAGGTGTGAGCAAAGCCATCACAGAAAGACAATTATAGTTTGGCTCATACAGGGACAAACATGCATACACACACACACACACACACACACACACACACACATACACACACACACACACACACACACACACACACACACACACACTGACCTAGAAGTGCCAGGGAGAAGAGAAGGGCTTTAGCAGCTGCGATGTATAATGCACCTTTGATCAGGTTTGATCAGATTCACTGACACTTCCCAGCTCTTTCTCTAACATCCTTCTCCAGTCCTCTCTTCCCAGCTCTTTCTCTAACATCCTCTCCAGTCCTGTCTTCTCAGCTCTTTCTCCAACATCCTTCTCCAGTCCTCTCTTCCCAGCTCTTTCTCTAACATCCTCTCCAGTCCTGTCTTCTCAGCTCTTTCTCCAACATCCTCTCCAGTCCTCTCTTCCCAGCTATTTCTCTAACATTCTCTCCAGTCCTCTCTTCCCAGCTATTTCTCTAACATTCTCTCCAGTCCTCTCTTCCCACCACTTTCTCTCCAGTCCTCTCTTCCCAGCTCTTTCTCTAACATTCTCTCCAGTCCTCTCTTCCCAGCTCTTTCTCTCCAGTCCTCTCTTCCCAGGTCTTTCTCTAACATCCTCTCCAGTCCTCTCTTCACAGCTCTTTCTCTAACAGCCTCTCCAGTCATCTCTTCCCAGCTCTTTCTCTAACATCCTCTCCAGTCCTCTCTTCCCATCTCTTTCTCTCCAGTCCTCTCTTCCCAGCTCTTTCTCTCCAGTCCTCTCTTTCCAGCTCTCTCCCTAAAATTCTCTACAGTCCTCTCTTTCCAGCTCTCTCTCTAACATTCTCTCCAGTCCTCTCTTAACAGCTCTTTCTCTCCAGTCCTCTCTTCCCAGCTCTTTCTCTAACATCGTCTCCAGTTCTCTCTTCCCAGCTCTTTCTCTAACATCCTCTCCAGTCCTCTCTTAACAGCTCTTTCTCTCCAGTCCTCTCTTCCCAGCTCTTTCTCTAACAGCCTCTCCAGTCCTCTCTTCCCAGCTCTTTCCCTCCAGTCCTCTCTTCCCAGCTCAAATATCTCCAGTCCTCTCTTCCCAGCTCTTTCTCTAACATCCTCTCCAGTCCTCTCTTCACAGCTCTTTCTCTAACATCCTCTCCAGTCCTCTCTTAACAGCTCTTTCTCTCCAGTCCTCTCTTCCCAGCTCTTTTTCTAACATCCTCTACAGTCCTCTCTTCCCATCTCTTTCTCTCCAGTCCTCTCTTCCCAGCTCTTTCTCTCCAGTCCTCTCTTTCCAGCTCTCTCTCTAACATTCTCTCCAGTCCTCTCTTTCCAGCTCTCTCTCTAAAATTCTCTCCAGTCCTCTCTTAACAGCTCTTTCTCTCCAGTCCTCTCTTCCCAGCTCTTTCTCTAACATCGTCACTAGTCCTCTCTTCCCAGCTCTTTCTCTAACATCCTCTCCAGTCCTCTCTTCCTAGCTCTTTCTCTCCAGTCCTCTCTTCCCAGCTCAAATCTCTCCAGTCCTCTCTTCCCAGCTCTTTCTCTAACATCCTCTCCAGTCCTCTCTTCCCAGCTCTTTCTCTCCAGTCCTCTCTTCCCAGCTCAAATCTCTCCAGTCCTCTCTTCCCAGCTCTTTCTCTAACATCCTCTCCAGTCCTCTCTTCCCAGCTCTTTCTCTCCAGTCCTCTCTTCCCAGCTCTTTCTCTAACATCCTCTCTAGTCCTCTCTTCCCAGCTGTTTCTCTTCCACCCTCTCTGCCGACAGCTTTGAATAATACAAAAAAAAATTTTAAGTTGCTTTTAGTTAAATCATTTTCAGTGTCCCAGCCCAGAAGCAACTCTATCTAAATCATTGCAATGTATTAATCTACCGTGATGTGGCTTTCCGATATGAAAACTCTTTAAAAGTTAAACATTTTCTGAATTTTGTGAAGAAAAAAGGGAACTAGGAAAGTCTTAATGGATACATCAATATTGATAATGTAATATAAGATAGTTATCCAACATGGACGTCCATGTGTACTATAACTTTAACCAATAGGGGGATGATAGGCTATCCAAGGATGCGTCCCAAATAGCACCCTATTACCTATTTAGTGCACTACTGGGAAAAGCAGTGTATTTAATAGGGAATATGGTGCCATTCAACATAGCATATTATCAGTGGTCAGAGTGAACTACCTCATCCTGCCCTATCCACTCCTGAGGGGAATGGTAGCATTTCATTGAAGTCACATAAAGGCATATCTCTGTGGACATTCTCTAGTCAGACTCCATGGCCCCTGTGGGGTAGTAGATAGAGAGGAGAGCAGAGTGCCTATGTGTTGAGCAGGGATAGGATGGAGGGATAGAGGGATGGAGAGATGGGGGATGGAGCAGTGATAGAGGGATGGAGAGAAGAATGATGGAGCAGGGATAGAATGATGGAGAGATGGAGGATGGAGCAGTGATAGAGGGATGGAGAGAAGAAGAAGAATGGAGCAGGGATAGAGGGATGGAGAGATGAAGGATGGAGCAGAGAGATAAGGATGGAGAGATGTGTTGCCTATTTGTTGAGCAGGGATAGGATGAAGTGATGGGGGATGGAGCAGGGATAGAGGGATGGAGCAGGGCTAGAGGGATGGAGGATAGAGCAGGGATAGAGGGATGGAGAGATGGAGGATGGAGCAGGGATAGAGGGATGGAGAGAAGAAGGATGGAGCAGGGATATATGAATGGAGCAGGGATAGAGGGATGGAGGATAGAGCAGGGATAGAGGAATGGAGCAGAGATAGAGGGATAGAGAGATAGAGGGTGGAGCAGGGATAGAAGGATGGAGAGAAGAAGGATGGAGCAGGGATAGAGGGATGGAGAGATGAGGATTGAGCAGGGATAGAGGGATGGAGAGAAGAAGGATGGAGCAGGGATATAGGAATGGAGCAGGGATAGAGAGATGGAGAGATGGAGGATGGAGCAGGGCTAGAGGGATGGAGCAGGGATAGAGGGATGGAGAGATGGAGGATGGAGCAGGGATAGAGGAATGGAGAGATGAGAAGGATGGAGAAGTGGGTAGCAGGTTATCACGCTAGCACTGTGATCAGTGAAAGAGGGGTGGACGGACGGTCACTGTGATGAGTGGGAGGGGGTTGACGGACGGTCACTGTGATGAGTGAGAGGGGTTGATGGATGGTCACTGTGATGAGTGAGAGGGGGTGGACGGTCATTGAGATGAGTGAGAGGGTGTGGACGGACGGTCATTGTGATGAGTGAGAGGGGGTGGACGGTCACTGAGATGAGTGGGAAGTGGTGGACAAAGGCTTCAGGGAAGAGGAAATTACTGGAAATATGTGCACTGACGCACACAAACACACACACACACACACAAACACACATTTTGAAACCTATATTTGAGAAAACACTTAATCAATTGACAATGTTCTCAATCACTGTTGCAATGCAAGACTAAACAACTATATTTTATCCAATCATTTGGTTCTGCAACAAGAAAACCAAGAATGATTCAATGAGGTGTATCATCTGTAAAGGTTTAGGCTATTCCATCTCCATTCCCTCTCTATTCCCTCTCTATCCCCTCTCTATTCCATCTGTATTCCATCACTATTCCATCACTATTCCATCTCTATTCCCTCTCTATTCCCTATTTGTTTCATCTCTATTCCATATCTATTCACTGTCTATTCCCTCTCTATTCCCTCTGTGTTCCCTCTCTATTCCATCACTATTCCATCACTATTCCCTCTCTATTCCCTCTCTATTCCATCTCTATTCCCTCTCTATTCCATCGCTATTCCCTCTCTATTACATCTCTATTACCTCTCTATTCCCTCTCTATTCCCTATCTATTCCATCTCTATTCCCTCTCTAATCCATTTCTCTGCTTGGCTTAATCATTGCTGGCAATATGCCAGTTCTACTGCTAAAAGTAATGCAGTCTTTGTAATTGTGCTGTGGACATGGCTAGGTCACAGAATATAATTTACATGGTATTCTCTGAGTGTGTGTGTGTGTGTGTGTGTGTGTGTGTGTGTGTGTGTGTGTGTATACGTGTATTTGTATGTGTGTGTTTGTGTATGAATGCGTAAGTGTGTGAGTATGTTTCATCTTCATATGTTGTGTTGTGTAGGGAATGGTGGCCCACTTACATATTTCGTACCTTTTCTAGAACAGAGAAAGGTCAAAGCGAGGGAAATCCATTTTACACGTTGCAAATGCAAATGCCACAGGACATTAACATAATCCCCATCGTTTTTCATGCACATGCCTCAGATCCTTCCGTGTGTGTGTGTGTGTCTGTGTGTATGTGTGTCTGTGTGTCTGTGTCAACCACCGCATTCTTATTGGCAGACTAAATAGTCTTGGTTTCTCAAATGACTGCCTCGCCTGGTTCACCAACTACTTCTCAGATAGAGTTCAGTGTGTCAAATCGGAGGGCCTGTTGTCTGGACCTATGGCAGTCTCTATGGGGGTGCCACAGGGTTCAATTCTTGGGCCGACACTTTTCTCCGTGTATATCAATGATGTCGCTCTTGCTGCTGGTGACTCTCAGATCCACCTCTACGCAGACGACACCATTTTGTATACATCTGGCCCTTCATTGGACACTGTGTTAACAAACCTCCAAACGAGCTTCAATGCCATACAACAATCCTTCAGTAGCCTCCAACTGCTCTTAAACACTAGTAAAACTAAATGCATGCTTTTCAATCGAACGCTGCTGGCACCCGCCCACCCGACCAGGGACGGCCTGTTCAATAGGGCGATATGGGCGACGCACTGCCAAACGGGAAAAGGAAGGGATTTTTTTTCTAATCAATTATATCACGGCAACAGTAGTTATCAGTGTTCACGTCTGATCTGCCAGCCACTAAATGTCAAATCAGGCTAAAGTCGTGCTTCAAATGGCCCCGCCCGTTTTTGGGGCGATTTCAGTCAAGTTGAAAATCGCCCAGAAGTCTCTCATAGCCTGTCATGTAAAATCTATTTTTTTCAAATTTCAAAGCTTTCAATACATTCTCTATGGGTGTCTGTGGGCTTGCACTTACGCGCTTTCGTCATACGTGACGTAACCATGAACGTAACTAAGACAATAGCGGCTAGCAGCGTCTCTGTTGCGACCTGCAGTGTGGCGTTATTTTATGTTTTTAATTTGTAGACTTAGTTTACAAACATTCTGCCAACCATGGATTTCCAGTGGTTGGTTTTGGACTGATCTTGTTGATCGTGTACATACCCGCTACGAACGGACTAAATAATGAAAACGCTGCTGGCAGCGGAATCCCAATACAGCTGGGAGACTTGGCTGGATGACAGAGTCCCGGACAGAGAAGTGGAGCCGGCCGGCTTCACCCTGGTCAGAGCGGACCGCGATCCTGGTAAGAGAGCGACTCTGTACCCCGACATTGAACTGCTTTCTGTGTCATTGCGACCTTACTATCTGCCCCGTGAGTTCCCCCAATTGTTTGTTACCGTTGTGTACTGTTGATAATCACAAGTTTACTGGAGAACTGAGACCAAGTAGAGACTTTGGACAGGGTGGATATGGTATAATAAAGGCAGTTTATTCAGAGGTAAAGATATCTGGAATCGCGTGCACGGACTCGTTCGTCAAACTCTTAGGGAGAAGAGAGCCCCGAAAACATTGTGTGCAGACATTTTATACAATAAATGATGTAGGTTGAATCTAGTAGTTCTGATCTTCTGATTGGTCCTGATGAGTTGGGCGAGGTCCCCTCCACTGTTGCATTGGCTCTGAGTCGGGTTCTCTGTCTTCAAATGTTCAGCCTAAAGAGAGGGGATTTTTGTGTGTGTGTGTGTGTGTGTTTAACAGTGATGATGTGTGTGTGTGTGTGTGTGTTATCAGTGATGATGTGTGTGTGTGTGTGTGTGTGTGTGTGTGTGTCCTCAGAGCAAGAACTCGTGAGTTGGAAGAACTGAGAGACCTATGGCGTGGGTGTTGTCCTTGGCCACCTGCTGACAAGGCTGACAAGATAGGACTCTTTTGTCCATTGTTATAGGATAGGAACAGCATTGATTGAAAACAAACGCCCAACACAAAATGGGTCATGCACAAGATTTTAGTCAGACCAAGCTATAACATTATATATTTACTACGACAGTACATTCAACCAAAAGCTAATATAACAAAGGCATCAGAGATTATTTATAATCTGTCACAGAAACTGGAATCCATCTCCCCAGATCAGTCAATAAATGCTTCTGGTATTGACTTATATGCTGCCCCTGTCTTCATGTTGTTGCTGGACATATCTTTTTTAAAATGTGTGTAGGTCACCTAAATCATCAGAAAAATTGCCCCTCCTGAGAATTTTTTCAGGAGCCGCCACTGCACCCGACTAGAATCACCACTCTCGACGGGTCTGACCTAGAGTATGTGGACAACTACAAATACCTAGGTGTCTGGTTAGACTGTAAACTCAACTTCCAGACTCACATAAAGAATCTCCAATCCAAAGTTAAATCTAGAATCGGCTTCCTATTTCGCAATAAAGCCTCCTTCACTCATGCTGCCAAACATGCCCTCGTAAAACTGACTATCCTACCGATCCTTGACTTCGGCGATGTCATTTACAAAATAGCCTCCAACACTCTACTCAGCAAATTGGATGTAGTCTATCACAGTGCCATCCGTTTTGTCTCCAAAGCCCCATACACTACCCACCACTGTGACCTGTACGCTCTTGTTGGCTGGTCCTCACTACATGTTCGTCGTCAAACCCACTGGCTCCAGGCCATCTATAAATCACTGCTAGGCAAATCCCCGCCTTATCTTAGCTCATTGGTCACCATAGCAGCACCCACCCGTAGTCTGCGCTCCAGCAGGTATATCTCACTGGTCATTCCCAAAGCCAACACCTCCTTTGGCCGCCATTCCTTCCAGTTCTCTGCTGCCAATGACTGGAACGAATTGCAAAAATCTCTGAAGCTGGAGACTCTTATCTCCCTCAATAACTTTAAGCATCAGTTGTCAGAGCACCTTACCGATCACTGCACCTGTACACAGCCCATCTGAAATTAGCCCACCCAACTACCTCATCCCTATATTGTTATTTATTTTGCTCTTTTGCACCCCAGTATCTCTATTTGCACATAATCTCTTGCACATCTAGCATTCCAGTGTTAATACTATTGTAATTATTCTGCACTATAGCCTATTTATTGCCTTACCTCCATAACTTGCTACATTTGCACACACTGTATATATATTTTCTGTTGTATTTCTGACTTTATGTTTTTTACCCCATATGTAACTCTGTGTTGTTTTTATTGCACTACTTTGCTTTATCTTGGCCAGGTCGCAGTTGTAAATGAGAACCTGTTCTCAACTGGCTTACCTGGTTAAATAAAGGTGAAAAAAAAAAAAAAAAAATGTATCTGTGTGTTTTTGTGTGTCTGTGTGTGTGCTTGTGTGTGTGTGTGCAACCCTAACCCCATAGTGCTCTTTTGATGAAGGATACAAGGAATTTGGGAGGAGGGGCTTAGGTTGACTATCAGGGAATTTTTAAGAAGATGGATCAGTGCACTACCCATGCACTACCCATGCACACACACAAACACACACACGCACACACACACACACACACACACACACACACACACACACACACACACACACACACACACACACACACACACACACACACACACACACACACACACACACACACACACACACACAACACACACACACACACACACACACACACACACACACACACACACACACACACACACACACACACACACACAGTGGTGGGCAGTGTTTAATGGAGTAATTAATGGTTGATAATTGAGCACCGCTAGGCCAAGTGGTGACCCGTCATTCAGGGCAGGTGGGGCAGAGCCTGTTTAGCAAAAAAAAACATATATACTGTACCAGTCAAAAGATTGGACACACCTACTCATTTAAGAGTTTTTTTTTTTTTTTTACAATTTTCTTCATTGTAGAATAACACATATGGAATCATAAAGTAACCAAAAAAGTTAACAGGCACACCTCTTAATTCAAATGCATTCCAGGTGAGTACCTCATGAAGCTGGTTGAGAGAATGCAAAGAGTACAGTTGAAGTCGGAAGTTTAGGTTGGAGTCATTAAAACTCATTTTTCAACCACTCCACAAATTTATTATTAACAAACTATAGTTTTGGCAAGTCGGTTAGGACATCTTCTTTGTGCATGACACAAGTAATTTTTCCAACAATTGTTTACAGACTTATTATTTCACTTATAATTTACTGTATCACAATTCCAGTGGGTCAGAAGTTGACTGTGCCTTTAAACAGCTTGGAAAATTCCTGAAAATGATGTCATGGCTTTAGAAGCTTCTGATAGGCTAATTTACATAATTTGACTCAATTGGAGGTGTACCTGTGGATGTATTTCAAGGCCTACCTTCAAACTCAGTGCCTCTTTGCTTGACATCATGGGAAAATCAAAAGAAATCAGCCAAGACCTCAGAAAAAATATGGTAGACCTCAACAAGTCTGGTTCAGCCTTGGGAGCAACTTCCAAACGCCTGAAGGTACCACATTCATCTGTACAAACAATAGTACACAAGTATAAACACCATGGGACCATGCAGCCGTCATACCGCTCAGGAAGGAAACGCGTTCTGTCTGCTAGAGATGAACGTACTTTGGTGCAAAAAGTGCAAATCAATCCTAGAACAACAGCAAAGGACCTTGTGAAGATGCTGGAGAAAACAGGCACAAAAGTATCTATTTTCACAGTAAAACGAGTCCTATATCGACATAACCTGAAAGGCCGCTCAGCAAGGAAGAAGCCACTACTCCAAAACCGCCATAAAAATGCCAGACTACGGTTTGCAACTGCTCCTGGGGACAAAGATCGTACTTTTTGGAGAAATGTCCTCTGGCCTGATGAAACAAAAATAGAACTGTTTGGCCATAATGACCATCATTATGATTGGAGGAAAAAGGGGGTTGCTTGCAAGCCGAAGAACACCATCCCAACCGTGAAGCACGGAGGTGGCAGCATCATGCTGTGGGGGTGCTTTGCTGCAGGGACTGGTACACTTCACAAAATAGATGGCATCATGAGGAAGGAAAATTATGTGGATATATTGAAGCAACATCTCAAGACATCAGTGTCTTGACCTGACTCAGTTACACCAGTTCTGTCAGGAGGAATGGGCCCAAATTCACCCAACTTATTGTGGGAAGCTTGTGGAAGGCTACCCGAAACCTTTGACCCAAGTTAAACAATTTAAAGGCAATGCTACCAAATACTAATTGAGTGTATATAAACGTCTTACCCACTGAGAATGTGATGAAAGATATAAAAGCTGAAGTAAATAATTCTCTCTACTATTATTCTGACATTTCATATTCTTAAAATAAAGTGGTGATCCTAACTGACCTAAGACAGGGAATTTTTACTAGGATTAAATGTCAGGAATTGAGTTTAAATGTATTTGGCTAAGGTGTGTGTACACTTCTGACTTCAACTGAATATATAAAATATATTTTGATTTGTGTAACAGTTTTTGGTTACTACATGATTCCATATGTGTTATTTCATAGTTTTGATGTCTTCACTATTATTCTACAAAGTAGAAAATAGTAAAAATAAAGGAAAACCCTTGAATGAGTAGGTGTGTCTAAACTTTTGACTGGTAGTGTATACAGTGCATTCTGAAAGTATTGGGACCCTTTTACTTTTTCCATATTTTTGTTACTTTACACCCTTATTCTAAAATTGATTAAAATGTTATTTTTCCCTCTCATCAATCGACACACAATAAATACCCCATAATGATAAATCAAAAACTGGGTTTTAGATTTTTTTGCAAATGAAAAGAAAAAAGAACGGAAACATCTCATTTACATAAGTATTCAGACCCTTTACTCAGTACTTTGTTGAAGCACCTTTGCCAGTGATTACATCCTTGAGTCTTCTTGTATATAACGCTACAAGCTTGGCACACCTGTATTTGGGGAGTTGCTCCCATTCTTCTCTACAGATCATCTCAAGCTCAGTCAGGTTGGATGGGGAGCGTCACTGCACAGCTATTTTCAGGTCTCTCCAGAGATGTTCGTCGGGTTTAAGTCCGGGCTCTGGCTGGGCCACTCAATGACATTCAGAGACTTGTCCTGAAAACACTCCTGCATTGTATTAGCTGTTTGCATAGGGTCGTTGTCCTGTTGGAAGGTGGATCTTCGCAACAGTCTGATGTCCTGAGCACTCTGGAGCAGGTTTTATCAAGGATCTCTCTATACTTTTTTACGTTCATCTCTCCCTCAATCCTGACTAGTCTCCCAGTACCTGCCACTGAAAAACATCCCCACAGCATGATGCGGCCACCACAATGCTTCACTGTAGGGAAGATGCCAGGTTTCCTCCAGACGTGATGCTTGGCATTCCGGCCAAAGAGTTCAATCTTGGTTTCATCAGACCAGAGAATCTTGTTTCTCATTGTCTGAGAGTACTTTAGGTGCCTTTTGGCAAACTCCAAGCGGGATGTCATGTGCCTTTTACTGAGGAGTGGCTTCCGTCTGGCCGCTCTACCGTAAAGGCCTGATTGGTGGAGTGCTGCAGAGATGGTTGTCCTTCTGGAAGTTTCTTCCATCTCCACATAGGAACTCTGGAGCTCTGTCGGAGTGACCATAAGGTTATTGCTCAAAAATTAAATTGTATTTGTCACAATTTATCATTTAAAAAGGCAAATTGATCATTAGAAAACAATTTTGCAATTATGTTAGCACAGCTGAAAACTGTTGTGCTGAATAAAGAAGCAATTAAACTGGCCTTCTTGAGACTAGTTGAGTATCTGGAGCATCAGCAATTGTGGGTTCGATTACAGGCTCAAAATGGCCAGAAACAAATAACTTTCTTCTGAAACTTGCAATCTAAGTGTCACATGATCTGTCACATGATCTCAGTATACATACACCTGTTCTGAAAGCCCCCAGAGTCTGCAACAGCACTAAGCAAGAGGCACCACCAAGCAAGCGGTACCATGAAGACCAAGGAGCTCTCCAAACAGGTCAGGGACAAAGTTGTGGAGAACTACAGATAAGGGTTGGGTTATAATACAATATCTGAAACTTTGAACATCCCACGGAGCACCATTAAATCCTAATGAACTCAGTCACTGTGTGTATATGTCAATGTTATTCTCAGAGGCAACCCGGAACATATCCCAGTCCGCATGATCAAAACAGTCTTGAAGCATTTGTTTTTGATTGGTCAGACCAGCGTTGAATAGACCTTAGCACAGGTACTTCTTGTTTGAGTTTCTGCCTATAGGAAGGGAAGAGCAAAATGGAGTCGTGATCTGATTTGCCAAAGGGAGGTCGGGGGAGGGCATTGTAACCATCCCAGAAGGGAGAGTAACAATGTTGAGAGTTTTTGAAGCGTGAGTACTGCAGGCGATGTGTTGATAGAACTTCAGTAGCACTTTCCTCAGATTTGCTTTATTAAAGTCCCCAGCTATAATAAATGCGGCCTCGGGATATGCAGTTCCCAGTTTACACAAGGTCCAGTGTAGTTCCTTGAGAGCTGTCGTGGTATCGGCTTGAGGGGGATATACACGGCTGTGACGATAACCAAAGAAAATTCTCTAGGGAGGTAATGCAGTCGGCATTTGATTGTGAGGTATTCTAGGTCAGGTGAACAAAAGGACTTGAGTTCCAGTACATTACCACAATCACACCATGAGTAGTTAATCATGAAACATACACCTCCGTCTTTCTTCTTCCCGGAGAGTTCTTTATTCCTATCCGCACAATCTATTGAAAACTCAGCTGGCTGTATGAAAAGGGACAGTATATGCGGAGAGAGACATGATTCCGTGAGAAATAGTATGTTACAGTCCCTGATGTCTCTCTGGATGGAGCTCCTCGCCTTGAACTCGTCAACTTTATTGTTCAGGGACTGAATATTAGCTAGTAACATATTCGGAAGTGGTGGATGGTGTGCACGCCCCCTGAGTCGGCCTAGAAGTCCACTCTGAATACCTTGGAGCAGCTTCTGGGATAAGTTAAATCGCCTTGGAAGGTACGAACAAAGGATCCAATTCAGGAAAATGAAATGCTGGTGAGTTACCGCCTCTCTGATATCTAAAAGTTATTTCTGGCTGTATGTAATAATGCAAAGAATGTTCTGGGCTAATAACGTGAGAAATAACATAAACAAATTCAAAAATATAAAATATTGCAAAGTTGCTTAGGAAACTGAAACAAGGTTGCCATGTCTATCTATGCCATCTTCTAATCTTCTAAGAGGAAGGTGAGGAGGAAAGGAAGATATGAGGCCCAAGCAGGATTTTCCATAATGGAAAGTATTTACACTGAGTGAGCGAGCGATAAACTCCATCTCCGCTCCTCTAAAGCACCTGCAGAATCACACAGCAAGAAGGTATCTCTATTTTGGATATTTGTTTTCTGATTTGTTTTCCTCTTAATCACATCACTTAATTGGCTTTGAACCCTTCCCTCTCGCTCCGTGCCGTGTCTGGGAGTAGACTGGGGAGCCAATGCGGGACCTCTGAATTTAAACTCCTCACGACGCCAGATAAGCCGAATATTGCTGACTGTAGATTCTCAGACATTTTAGATATTCTTTCCATTGCGAGAGAGAGAGAAAGAAAAGAAAGAAGAAAAAAAGGAGAAAATATAAAAAATGGAAGAAAGAGAAGTACGTTTCAGAGCATTGTTCCCGAAATCAAGATTGCCGACTCAGGAGTTTCTGTATTATTTCCCCGATCAATGAAAGGTTGTCTTTGAAACACCCTGCAGTAACAGAGAGACACTGTCCTAAACACTGTCTCTCCCAATGTTATTTGAAATATTTCTCCACATGAGTTAAATTCACCTCCTCTCTTCTTTTCTCTCTCTCCCATTCCCTTTCTTCTTCTTCTTCTTCTTCTTCTTCTTCTTCTTCTTCTTCTTCTTCTTCTTCTTCTTCTTCTTCTTCTTCTTCTTCTTCTTCTTCTTCTTCTTCTTCTTCTTCTTCTTCTTCTTCTTCTTCTTCTTCTTCTTCTTCTTCTTCTTCTTCTTCTTCTTCTTCTTCGCCGTTATGGGGGATTTATTATTCTCATAATTGATGGGATGACTAACTTAGAAAGAATGCATTCTGGACTGTGCTGATGTGGGTTGTGTCACCTGGCAAGCTGTGATTGATGTGAAGAGCTGTTTTAGGGGTTAAGATAAGATAATTTGTGTCTCCAAATACTAGACTATACTGGTCCTTTATGATCTGTGAACCTTCCTTGGACGTAGGAATGGTGTCTAGGGGAGCTGGCTCTTCTCACCATGACAGGTTGTTATGATAAACTTAAGCCTGGCAACCGGGATGCGCTAAGGGGCTGGGACTAGCCTGTGCGCCAACGGATTGGCTGAGTAAGTCTAAACCACGCTCAGCGTCTACTCTGATTGGCCAGCAGAGAGGTGGGAACTCTCTCTCTGTCAGAGTATTTGAGGAAGAACCTGAAACAATGGATTAGTTCTCTGAGTGCCCTGCAAGGTATTTCAAGGAGCCCGTATATACGAAACATCATATTTACCATTGAAGGTTTTACATTAATTAAAATACTAGTATATCTTAGAAGTCGTGTTGACCTCTTTTGTTCCTAATACCAGATTTGAATTGACGCAACTTTGACACCGTCTTCTTCTTCATCTTCTTCTCTGTGTGGTGAATATTTAATGGACCTATAACTTTTGATGGCGGTGATCTTCCCAACAGGAACTAACTGTAATGGTTGCCCACTACACTAGTAAGACGTGTTTTATTTACATGGAAAACTGGTTCTGTGCATATGGCAGAACATGTAACAGAATACACTAATCACAGCAGTTCTCCCAGGGAGGCAAAATCCCTCCTCTTGTCTTAAAGCCTAAAGTAGGCAGATACGTATTTAATACAGAGAGAGAGAGAGAGAGAGAGAGAGAGAGAGAGAGAGAGAGAGAGAGAGAGAGAGAGAGAGAGAGAGAGAGAGAGAGAGAGCGAGAGAGAGAGAGAGAGAGAGAGAGAGAGAGAGAGAGAGAGAGAGAGAGAGAGAGAGAGAGAGAGCGAGAGAGAGATAATGAGAGAGAGAGAGAGAGAGAGAGAGAGAGAGAGAGAGAGAGAGAGAGAGAGAGAGAGAGAGAGAGAGAGATGGGAGATAGAGATAAAGTGAGATAAATAAAGAGACAAAACAATACCTATATAAAACTTTTGCCCAAATAACTAATCCTGTACTCATTCTCTCTCTATTCATCTAACTGTACCAATCTTTGAATTTAAGTATGGGTGCGTGTGTGTGTTTTTTTTGTTTGTTTAACTATCCTTGAGGGTACCAGAAGTACTCACAAGGATAGTAAAACAAGGAAAATTCGGAGAAGTGGGACATTTTGCCGTTCCCCACCAGGAAAAATGCTGTTTTAGGCTTAGGGGTTAGGTTTAGGGTTAGGGTTACAATTAGGGTTAGGGTTAAAATGAAGGTTAGGGTTAGGGGTTACGGTTAGGTTTCGGGTTAGGAGTTAGGTCCCCAAAAGGATAGCAATACAAAACTGTTTGTGTGAGTGTGTGTGTGTAGTTGTATGAGCGTGCTTATGTGTGTGTGTGTGTTTGTCTGTCTGCCTCAATTATTAAATAGAAGCACCGATAAGCACTTTTCTGACACTGCGTTTTATCAGGCCTCATTCAGCAGCAGTGTGCCTAAATCACATCAATAAACCATCTATTACAGCCTAATGAGTAATTATTGTCATGCTGCTGACCCTGCCTCCAATGATGAATGATATGCTGGAGTTATATGCATATTTGCTGATAATTAAAGAGATGCGTTGATAAAATGAATGAGTACAACGTTTGTAGAGGATTTTATACCTAGCCACCATTATGTTCAACACTACAATCTCTCACTCTCTCTTTCTGTCCCTCCCTCCCTCCCTCCCTCCCTCCCTCCCTCCCTCCCTCCCTCCCTCCCTCCCTCCCTCCCTCCCTCCCTCCTCTCCTGTTTCTCCTCTCCTCTTTTATATCCTTTAGAAAAACACATGCAGTTATGAGGATGTATGAAAAAGTCCTCATGACAGACATCAAGCTGGGAGTCAATTTATACGAGCCACGGGAGCCTCTGCAACAGGCTGGTGAGACTGGCTTCCATGTTCTTAAAACAGAATGGCATCGTTAACGACTAGGAGACGTAGCATAGCATAGCATAATGAGCAGTGTGTGTGTGTCTTCATGTACAGTTGAAGTCATTAAAACTCGTTTTTCGACCACTCCACACATCTCTTGTTAACAAACTATAGTTTTGGCAAGTCGGTTAGGACATCTACTTTGTGCATGACACAAGTAATTTTTCAAACAATTGTTTACAGACAGATTATTTTGCTTATAATTCACTGTATCACAATTCCAGTGGGTCATAAGTTTGCATACACTAAGTTGACTGTGCCTTTAAACAGCTTGGAAAATTCCAGAAAATGATGTCATGTCTTTAGAAGCTTCTGATAGGCTAATTGACATCATTTGAGTCAATTAGAGGTGTACCTGTGGATGTATTTCAAGGCCTGCCTTCAAACTCAGTGCCCCTTTGCTTGACATCATGGGAAAATATAAAGAAATCAGCCAAGACCTCAGAAAAAAAATGGTAGACCTCCACAAGTCTGGTTCATCATTGGGAGCAATTTCCAAACGCCTGAAGCTACCACGTTCATCTGTACAAACAATAGTATGCAAGTATAAACACGAGGGGACCACACAGCCGTCATACCGCTCAGGAAGGAGAAGCGTTCTGTCTCCTAGAGATTAACGTACTTTGGTGCGAAAAGTGCAAATCAATCCCAGAACAACAGCAAAGGACCTTGTGAAGATGCTGAAGGAAACAGGTACAAAAGTATCTATACCCACAGTAAAACAAGTCCTATATCGACATAACCTGAAATACCACTCAGCAAGGAAAAAGCCACTGCTCCAAAACCACCATAAAAAAGCCAGTGTACGGTTTGCAACTGCACATGGGGACAAAGATCGTACTTTTTGGAGAAATGTCCTCTGGTCTGATGAAACAAAAATAGAACTGTTTGGCCATAATGACCATCGTTACGTTTGGAGGAAAAAGGGGGTTGCTTGCAAGCCGAAGAACACCATCCCAACCGTGAAGCACAGGGGTGGCAGCATCATGCTCTGGGGGTGCTTTGCTGTAGAAGGGACTGGTGCACTTCACAAAATAGATGGCATCATGAGGAAGGAAAATTATGTGGATATATTGAAGCAACATCTCAAGACATCAGTCAGGAAGTTAAGCTTGGTCGCAAATGGGTCTTCCAAATGGACAATGACCCCAAGCATACTTCCAAAGTTGTGGCAAAATGGCTTAAGGACAACAAAGTCAAGGTATTGGAGTGGCCATCACAAAGCCCTGACCTCAATCCTATAGAAAATGTGTGGGCAGAACTGAAAAAGTGTGTGCAAGCAAGGAGGCCTACAAACCTGACTCAGTTACACCAGCTCTGTCAGGATGAATTGGCCAAAATTCACCCAACTTATTGTGGGAAGCTTGTGGAAGGCTACCTGAAACGTTTGACCCAAGTAAAAAAATTTAAAGGCAATGCTACCAAATACTAATTGAGTGTATGTAAACTTCTGACCCACTGGGAATGTGATGAAATAAATAAAAGCTGAAATAAGTCATTCTCTCTACTATTATTCTGAAATTTCACATTCTTAAAATAAAGTGGTGATCCTAACTGACCTAAGACAGGGAATTTTTACTAGGATTAAAAACCAGGAATTGTGAATAACTGAGTTTAGATGTATTTGGCTAAGGTGTATGTAAACTTCTGACTTCAACTGTAGGCGTTCCTAAAGTCTGCATTCACTTGTCAGTGTGTTTGTGCGTGTGTATAATGCCCATCTCCCTCTGCAACGTACTGTAACCACTGTCATTCGCTGCCATCACTCAACCAGCTTGCCCACAGATAGAGGTCTGTTAACACCCTGAGCCTGTGTGTGATTGCGTGTGTGTGTGTGTTTGCATGTGTGTGTGTGTGTGTGTGTCTGTGTGTTGCCGTGTGTATCTGTCTGTCTGTGTCCATGAGAGTCACTCAACACACTTCGTCTCCTTCATATGACCTACCACAATAAGAAAGAGCGGAGCCATATTGCTCCCCACTGGTGTCAATGGGTGATGGTCATGAGCAGTGTTGAGAGAGTGAGTCTGAAAAGTACCAATGATGTTGTCCATACTTTCATGACAAAACATTCTAAAAAATAGAAAACATACTGCTTTTCCTTATTCCCCAATCGTTGACATAGTATAAATCATGCTACTTCAATCATACAAATTAAGTGATATTTAAATACTTTAAATACTTAATAATTGCTGATTAGATATTTAAAAGTTTCACATTTCCTGTAATAAGACCTGTATAATAATTAATAGCAGAATCTAGTGAGGACACTGTGTTCTCCAATATTTTCTTGACTTTGGATCTTTCAATTATAAATACACTTGATTAATATTTCTCCATATGCTGATAAGATCATGCTTTTCTAAAGCCCAAAGGGAGAGAAGAGAGCAGTCATAATTAATAAAGCCTAGTTGATGGAGCATGTTATTTTAATATGCTATTAAACAGCTTCAGAAAAGTTAATGCATTAAGAAAATGGATTGCCTACCCACTTAAGAGAATAAAATGACATCAAATTAAGTGAGGAATAGAGGATTTTTGGAAGCACCTAGTCTTCAAAGATATACAGTGGCTTGCAAAAGTATACACCCCCCTTGGCATTTTTCCTATTTTATTGCCTTACAACCTGGAATTAAAATAGATTTTTTGGGGGTTTGTATCATTTCAGTTACACAACACGCCTACCACTTTGAAGATGCTAAATACTTTTTTTTTGTGAAACAAACAAGAAATACGACAAAAAAACAGATACAGTGGGGGAAAAAAGTATTTAGTCAGCCACCAATTGTGCAAGTTCTCCCACTTAAAAAGATGAGAGAGGCCTGTAATTTTCATCATAGGTACACGTCAACTATGACAGACAAATTGAGAATTTTTTTTTCCAGAAAATCACATTGTAGGATTTTTAATGAATTTATTTGCAAATTATGGTGGAAAATAAGTATTTGGTCACCTACAAACAAGCAAGATTTCTGGCTCTCACAGACCTGTAACTTCTTCTTTAAGAGGCTCCTCTGTCCTCCACTCGTTACCTGTATTAATGGCACCTGTTTGAACTTGTTATCAGTATAAAAGACACCTGTCCACAACCTCACACAGTCACACTCCAAACTACACTATGGCCAAGACCAAAGAGCTGTCAAAGGACACCAGAAACAAAATTGTAGACCTGCACCAGGCTGGGAAGACTGAATCAGCAATAGGTAAGCAGCTTGGTTTGAAGAAATCAACTGTGGGAGCAATTATTAGGAAATGGAAGATATACAAGACCACTGATAATCTCCCTCGATCTGGGGCTCCACGCAAGATCTCACCCCGTGGGGTCAAAATGATCACAAGAACGGTGAGCAAAAATCCCAGAACCACACAGGGGGACCTAGTGAATGACCTGCAGAGAGCTGCGACCAAAGTAACAAAGCCTACCATCAGTAACACACTACGCCGCCAGGGACTCAAATCCTGCAGTGCCAGACGTGTCCCCCTGCTTAAGCCAGTACATGTCCAGGCCCGTCTGAAGTTTGCTAGAGTGCATTTGGATGATCCAGAAGAGGATTGGGAGAATGTCATATGGTCAGATGAAACCAAAATAGAACTTTTTGGTAAAAACTCAACTCGTCGTGTTTGGAGGACAAATAATGCTGAGTTGCATCCAAAGAACACCATACCTACTGTGAAGCATGGGGGTGGAAACATCATGCTTTGGGGCTGTTTTTCTGCAAAGGGACCAGGACGACTGATCCGTGTAAAGGAAAGAATGAATAGGGCCATGTATCGTTAGATTTTGAGTGAAAACCTCCTTCCATCAGCAAGGGCATTGAAGATGAAACGTGGCTGGGTCTTTCAGCATGACAATGATCCCAAACACACCGCCCGGGCAACGAAGGAGTAGCTTCGTAAGAAGTATTTCAAAGTCCTGGATTGGCCTAGCCAGTCTCCAGATCTCAACCCCATAGAACATCTTTGGAAGGAGTTGAAAGTCCGTGTTGCCCAGTGACAGCCCCAAAACATCACTGCTCTGGAGGAGATCTGCATGGAGGAATGGGCCAAAATACCAGCAACAGTGTGTGAAAACCTTGTGAAGACTTACAGAAAACGTTTGACCTGAGTTCATTGCCAACAAAGTGTATATAACAAAGTATTGAGAAACTTTTGTTATTGACCAAATACTTATTTTCCACCATAATTTGCAAATAAATTCATAAAAGATCCTACAATGTGATTTTCTGGAAAAAAAGTTCTCATTTTGTCTGTCATAGTTGACGTGTACCTATGATGAAAATTACAGGCCTCTCTCATCTTTTAAAGTGGGAGACCTTGCACAATTGGTGGCTGACTAAATACTTTTTTTTCCCCACTGTAACTTGAGCGTGCATAACTATTCACCCCCCCAAAGTCAATACTTTGTAGAGCCACCATTTACAGCAATTACACCGTCTCTTGGGGTCTCTATAAGCTTGGCACATCTAGCCACTGGGATTTCTGCCCATTCTTCAAGGCAAAACTGCTCCAGCTCCTTCAAGTTGGATTGGGTCCGCTGGTGTACAGCAATCTTTAAGTCATACCACAGATTCTCAATTGGATTGAGGTCTGGGCTATGACTAGGCCATTCCAAGTCATTTAAATGTTTCCCCTTAAACCACTCAAGGGTTGCTTTAGCATTATGCTTAGGGTCATTGAAAAACATCCCCACAGCATGATGCTGCCACCACCATGCTTCACTGTGGGGATGGTGTTCTCGGGATGATGAGAGGTGTTGGGTTTGCGCCAGACATAGCGCTTTCTTTGATGGCCAAAAAGCTCAATTTTAGTCTCATCTGACCAGAGTACCTTCTTCCATATGATTGGGGAGTCTCCCACATGGCTTTTGGTGAACACCAAACATGTTTGCTTATTTTTTTCTTCAAGCAATGGCTTTTGTCTGGCCACTCTTCTGTAAAGCCCAGCTCCGTGGAGTGTACGGCTTAAAGTTGTCCTATGGACATATACTCCAATCTCCGCTCTTTGTTGCCTCTCTGATTAATGCCCTCCTTGCCTGGTCCGTGAGTTTTGCTGGGTGGCCCTGTCTTGGCAGGTTTTTTGTGGTGCCATATTCTTTCCATTTTTTTTATAATGGATTTAATGGTGCTCCGTGGGATGTTCAAAGTTTCGGATATTTTTTTATAACCCAACCCTGATCTGTACTTCTCCACAACTTTGTCCCTGACCTGTTTGGAGAGCTCCTTGGTCTTCATGGTGCCGCTTGCTTGGTGGTGCCCCTTGCTTAGTGGTGTTGCAGACTCTGGGGTCTTTCAGAACAGGTGTATATATACTGAGATCATGTGACAGATCATGTGACACTTAGATTGCACACAGGTAGGCTTTATTTAACTAATTATGTGACTTCTGAAGGTAATTGGTTGCACCAGATCATATTTAGGGGCTTCATAGCAAAGGGGGTTAATACATATGCACGTAACACTTTTCCGTTACTTATTTTGTATACTTTTTTCAAACAAGTTATTTTTTTCATTCCACTTCACCAATTTGGACAATTTTTTGTAATACCATTACATGAAATCCACATAAAAATCTATTTAAATGACAGGTTGTAATGCAACAAAAGAGGAAAAAACGCCAAGGGGGATGAATACTTTTGCAAGGCACTGTAGCTCATATCTCATTATCTAGTAATAACATCTTTGCTCTTTTGAATCCATGGTTCATTATTACACTTTAATCATCCTTTTTTTAATACGTTTCTTCAAAACAATCTTATTACATTACAATTTCACACGCTTGACATATGAGAGATAGACTAGAAAAAACAATAGACGTACCTTGGCGAGAATATTTGAAACAAAGGAATAGTTGCACTATAAGAAAAACACAACACACGTCACAGAGAAAGGCTTGCCTTGACAAGAACCGTTGACCACACAGCCTTCTTTGAATTACAATGTACAGTATGTTACAAGATTTGGGTTTGTGTTGAACAACAACTCAAATTGATTGTGTGGGAAAATGGCACACACACACAAACACAAAGCTCAACTTCTGTAATTCACAACCAGCTGCTGTTTCCACCCACTCAACCACACGACACATTCTGCATTGACATCACTCATCCATTCTGTCAGATTTAAGCATAATTCTGTCTCGGAACCTTGGAGCATAACTGAACCTTTGGAACCTCAGAGAGGAACACAGAGCCATCCACCAATTAGTATGTGTGCTGTCACATTAAACAGCTCAGCTAGCCATTAAAGGGGAATGGAAACAATGTTAAACATGTGCATTTAACATAAAAACATCTCTATATTTAGTATTTTGATCGTCGACAAGGTTTATTTGAACTATGGTCAGCGCCATTTTAAATTGCCATAGTAATGACTGACGCCAATGACTCACTGGCAGAAATCAGAAAATTGTCTGTGGTATTAAGTTTTCGCGCGGAGAGTGAATCGAAGAGAGTGCGGTTAGGTGTGGACAATGAAGATGGCAATAACAAGTAGTAATTAAAACAGGAACTGTGTAGCACCAGGCTGTAGGAATTGGCTCCATAAAAAACCCTCTGTAAGCTACCATCGGCTGCAACTTTTGAAGAAGTGTCTCCATGTCCTGAAGAGGAAGGACATGTCAGCTCGAGCTAGCAGGATCTGCAGCCAGCACTTCGTGGAGGAAGACTTCGAGATGAAGGGCACTTTCGATGCGGCAACCCGGGAGTTTCAGAATGGAAAGGAGTCATAGGCCTACGTTGAAGCCCTCTGCTTACCCCTCCATTTTCAATTTCGAAGGTTATGGTGTAGGGGTTACCGACCAACCATTATCAACATCGCTGACTTCGGAGTCAAGCAAAAGCCGGACTAAACGGAGGAGGCGACGCGAGGCAATGGAGCCTGAGGTAACGTTAACCGGTCATGAGTCATGACTGTTGTTGACTAGGCTAGCATTAGACACTGGACAGCCCAGTCAAACTCTAGTTGAAAGTAACTAGCTAATTGTGTCTGAAGTGTTTTGTGTAACACCCCCCAGCAACTAACGCTAGCAAGTAACTCAACTACAACTAAAATTGCAACACAGTTTATCTGTGTAGCCCTGTTATTAGGTAGTCACTGTAGTTAGCTTCCACCTCAGATAGTCAAGTACTGTAATACATTTGGTTGACAATTTTGTTTTTGGAATGTTTTGTTAGCTCCACCTTATTTAGCTAGACTGAAGTTGACATAGCTAATGTTTGCAGAAAAATAAATGTCCCTGTATTTGCTGTGTGTGTGTCTGTATGTTGACATAGCATACAAGACAGGTAGCTTGTTAACGCCAACTGATATATTTGGGTTCAGTTATCTTAACAAAACGTTTGTTTGTTTTCAGGATGACATCATCACCCCTGAAAAGGTTTTCATCCTGGAGGAGACTGTGCAGGAGGAGGCAGAGGAGGTACAAGCAAATCCATGTTATTTCTAAGGCTATTGTTTATTTCAAGACACAATCTGTCATCCCTGAGGCCATTCTGGATATAAAATGGACAATATACATTATATGCAGTGATTATTAAATATACATATAGCCTAATAGATGCCTTAATTGTTTTCTACCAACAGGAAAGAACGGTTAGTACAGCATGCCAAACTGACCCCTGGGTGCCAGACTGTTCCTGTGCTGCGGTGGAGAAGAGGTCCACCGGAACCATCACTAAAGAGCTCGAGGTCCAGCTAGATTACGCTCACGACCATCAGTATTTAACCGAGTCCTGCCCCTATACGCCACAGATGAGAGTGAGATCAGTGAAGACCGGAATTCGCTGTAGGAACCTGAGAGCTCAGAATCACAATCATCACAGTGCAAGCTACTATCGAAGAGTGTTTGCAAGATCTGAAATACATAGTCTTTGATAGCAAGCTGAAGGAGTTGTTTAATGTCTGCCATGAGCCAGGATGTCAATCAGGTTTCATCAGTTCATCCCTGAAAAGAAATGGTTTTGCCATCACCATGGAGACAGAGTGTGTTGTGGGTCACAGGAGGAAGTGCGAGTCCCAGACCAGAGTGGGAAAGTTGTTGGCAGGGAATCTGTTGGTGCCATCAGCGGTCTTCCTTACTGGTGGCTCCAACTCCACTTTTGTGGAAACATGTCACCTCCTCAGCCTGGTGTCCATGTCGCTGCGACAGTTCGCAAACCAACAGCGCATCTACATTGTGCCAGAGGTTAACTACATGTGGACCCAGCACACGGATGCCATTCTGGCTACAATTGGTGACAGTCCACTAATCGTATCTGGAGATGCACGGTGTGATTGTGCCTCCTTTGGCACTTACACCATCCTGGACTCTGCTTCCCACCTGATCCTCGCCCAGGAGACTGTGCATGTGACTGAAGTGAAGAACAGTTACTGGTTGGAGACAGAGGGATTAGAGAGATGCCTGCAACACATTGAGGTAAGCTATAGCCTAACCTATATTTTGTAGCTAGCCTATGGGTTGTAAGTGTGTATTTGGTGGATATATGAAGAGGATGTAGGTACCTTCAGGATAATAATAATAATAATAATAATAATAATAATAATAATAATAATAATATTAATATTAATATTAATAATAATACAATCATTATTACTAACAGGCCCATGGATGCAGTATTGAAACCCTGGCCACTGACAGGCATCCAAGTGTGAGGGTGCACTTGAGGGATATCTGGCATGAGTATGACCTGTGGCACATTGCCAAAGGTATGCGGAAACAGCTGGTGGCCATCGGGAAGCCAGAAGCACTGTCATATATTTTATAGTAAAATCAGAACTATATGATTATGATGATTCAAGTCGGTGACTCAGGGGTCTCATTTATTCCCTGTGTCTCAGGTACTGCCATGGGTGAGGGCATTAACGCACCACTTGTGGTACTGTGCCTCCACTGCTGGTGGGAGTGTCCAGGTGCTAAAAGAAAAGTGGATCACTGCAGTTCACCACATCACGAATGAACACCAGTGGGTCACTGGAGACACACTCAACTGCTGTGATCACCCACCTACACACCTGAAGAAGAGGGAACACGACCCTGGATGAACACATCGTCGGCAGCTTTCGAGGCAGTGAGGAAAATCGTCCTCGACCCGAGATTGTTGTAGGATCTCGAGAAGGTAAAAAAAAAGTATCTACTATTTCTGTACATATACTGCAACATTTTGAGTAAATTAATAAGCACATTTTTCAAAAGCTTCCTTTAGGGTTTTTTTTGTGCATTCCTATGTGAATAACTACAACCAATTGATTTAATAAAATCAGTAACAGTATAATTGTAGTAGCCTACTTATTAATCTCTAGTTAAATTAATTAGATATTTCATTTTGTAGGTGACGAAGTGTGTTCAGACAGGTGAACTCGAGAGTGTACATGCCCTGTACACTAAATACGTGCCCAAGAGGAACATGTTCGGCCAGCAGGGGATGGTCGCAAGAATCCAAGTGGCTGCCTTGGACCATAATTATTCGGTGGACAGACAGCAGGCTACAACAAAGGAGGGAGTGCTCCGTTTCAAGCAAGAGTTCTCCAAGGCTGCCAGGGTGTTTCTGGTGAAACCCATCAAGGAGGAGAAGACATGGTGTTTCCGGTCTGAGCTCCTACACGGCATCGTTGACCGCTGTGCCAATGGTAAGTGTATTATATTATGTCAGATGTAGACATATAGAGAGAAATTACCTAAAATGATTTGAAATATCTTATATTTACATTTACATTTACGTCATTTAGCAGACGCTCTTATCCAGAGCGATTTACAAATTGGTGCATTCAACTTATGATAGCCAGTGGGACAACCACTTTTTTTTAAATGGTGGGATGGGGGAGGGGGGGGTAGAAGGATTACTTTTATACTATTCCAGGTATTCCTTAAAGAGGTAGGGTTTCAAGTGTCTCCGGAAGGTGGTCAGTGACTCCGCTGTCCTGGCGTCGTGGGGGAGCTTGTTCCACCATTGGGGTGCCAGAGCAGCGAATAGCTTTGACTGGGCTGAGCGGGAACTGTGCTTCCGTAGAGGTAGGGGGGCTAGCAGGCCAGAGGTGGATGAACGTAGTTCCCTCGTTTGGGTGTAGGGTCTGATCAGAGCCTGAAGGTAAGGCCGTTCCCCTCACAGCTCCGTAGGCAAGCACCATGGTCTTGTAGTAGATGCGAGCCTCAACTGGAAGCCAGTGCAGTGTGCGGAGGAGCGGGGTGACATTAGAGAACTTGGGAAGGTTGAACACCAGACGGGCTGCAGCATTCTGGATAAGTTGTAGGGGTTTAATGGCACAGGCAGGGAGCCCAGCCAACAGCGAGTTGCAGTAATCCAGACGGGAGATAACAAGTACCTGGATTAGAACCTGTGCCGCTTTCTGTGTACGATAAACATTGTTATAGGTTACTGATTATATATATTGAGCACCTACCCACTACTGATGTTAACTTTAAACAATTTATAATCAAGCAACATTTCAGCAATTATTTAACTGGCATACTGGCTGCTGACTGGTCGAATAACCTCTTCATTATACCCTGATGAAGACAGCTTGTCTGTCGAAACCTTGGTTATTAGGATATTAAATTATTGCATCTGAGCTCCTAGAGTGTGCGGCTTTCCTTTTCTTTTTCGATTAACCTCTTCTGCCAGGAAGTCCTTCATAAGGATTGGTGACACGTCCAATACATCGACATCCAGACAGACTGACAGGAACCTCAGACTGGATGTAATACAGCCACCATCCGCTGGGATTTTCTGCTGTATCACCACCATCTCTCTACAACACACACACTCATACTCTCTAGCCATTATCTGGCAGCGTCGGAAGTTTACATACGCTTAGGTTGGAGTCATTAAAACTTGTTTTTCAACCACTCCACAAATGTCTTGTTAACAAACTATAGTTTTGGCAAGTCTGTTAGGACATCTACTTTGTGCATGACACAAGTAATTGCCAGTCAAGTGTTTCCACACAGATCACGACAAACCATTTCTGCATGGACCTCGCTTTGTGCACGGGGGCATTGTCATGCTGAAACCGGAAAGGGCCTTCCCCAAACTGTTGCCACAAAGTTGGAAGTACAGAATCGTTCAGAATGTCATTGTATTCTGTAGCATTACGATTTCCCATCATTGGAACTAAGGGGCCTAGCCTGAACCATGAAAAACGTCCCGAGACCATTATTCCTCCTCCTCCAAACTTTACAGTTGGCTTTATGCATTCGGGCAGGTAGCGTTCTCCTGGCATTCGCCAAACCCAGATTCGTGAAGGGTGAAAATGTACAAAGGGCGGGGAACAGGTGTGATTGCACATTAGATGACACCTTCTCGGTATGGATGAGTACTATGTTGATATTTGTTGCTAACTGCATATGTTTTTTACAGAACAGTATGTTCTAAATAGTATGTCTTACCATTAGTACACAGTATGTAGTTTTAGAAAGTAGTAGGGAAGACAGATTTCGGACACGGCGCCTGTCTTTCTCTGCCAACCCTCTCTCTCTCTCTCTCTCGCTCTCTCTCTCTCTCTCTCTCTCTCTCTCTCTCTCTGTCTCTCTCTCTCTCTCTCTCTCTCTCTCTCTCTCTCTCTCTCTCTCTCTCTCTCTCTCTCTCTCTATCGCTCTCTCTCTGGCTCTGGCTCTTCTCCCTGTATTAAAACAGGGTCTGTCTGTGTGAAAGCATACTGTGATGGCTGACCATTCTCCCTGTGTCCCACCCTTGCCAATGACACCACTTTAGGCAGCCATCACACTTCTCTAATCCCACACAACCTCACCCTTCATTGTAAAGCGTCCACACTATCTTCCCCTCCCCTCCCATCCTCCCCTCACTTTTCATCCTCTCCTCCCATCCTCTCTTGTTTTTAATCCCACCCTTCAGCTGTTAGTTTTAGTTGACTGTGTTTTGTATTTTAATGTGTATTTTTCAGCATATATTGTGTATATTTATGTTTGTCTGTGCTTGTTTTTGTATTGCGCAGGGCTCATTTGTAACATAGACTTTAGTCTCAATATGACTTCCCAGTTGAAATAAAGGTAAATAAATCTCCTCTCCTTACCCACTCAAACCTCACCCTTTCCTGGGTAGCCTCCACATTCTCCTCCTCCCCTCCCATCTTCTTGAACCCCCTTCAGTTAGACAGTGTCTCCTCTCCTCTCTTCTCTTCTCTTCTCCTCTCCTCTCCTCTCCTCTCCTCTCCTCTCCTCTCCTCTCCTCTCCTCTCCTCTCCTCTCCTCTCCTCTCCTCTCCTCTCCTCTCCTCTCCTCTCCTCTCCTCTCCTCTCCTCTCCTCTCCTCTCCTCTCCTCTCCTCTCCTCTCCTCTCCTCTCCTCTCCTCTCTCCAGTAAAATATGTATAGAGGAGGGGGCAGAAAGGAGAGAGAAGATGGAAAGATTGGAGAGGAGACAGGAAAGTCAACTGAGAAGGTATTTTGGCTGCATGGTTGGCAGTGCATTGAGGTGAGACTGTCAATACACCTTCACCTCTGGGAAAAGACGACAACTGGTGAATGATTAATTTGGGGGAGGTGGTGTGTGTCTTTCTTTGAAGAGAGAGAGAGAGAGAGGGGTAACTCTTTTGTTGTCACATTATTTTCAAGGGCACCCACAAATTGTGTGCAATTTTTTCAATCATTTTCAATCATCCGCAAGCTGTAGCATTACGCAATAGCTGGTTTAATTCAGGAACAACAGGATACTATGGCGACAAGAAATGTTGCGATTTGTAAATGAGGCTGAGTTAAAATTAAGATGGAGGAGAGAAGGAAAGGGAAAGAGAGAGAGAGGAGAAAGGTTAATTTGTCTTCTTAAGGCACCAGCTGTTGTGGTTTGGCTCTATGAACCCTGGGATGACGTTTCTATTTGTCGTTAATATCACTTCAACTGTGACAGCAGCAGAATCACCCTTTGCTGGGTAGCATCCACATTCTCCTCTTCCACTCCCATCTCCTTGAACACCCCTTCACTTGGACAATGTTGACTCTCCTCTCCTCTCCTCTCCTCTCCTCTCCTCTCCTCTCCTCTCCTCTCCTCTCCTCTCCTCTCCTCTCCTCTCCTCTCCTCTCCTCTCCCCTTCTTCTTCTGTTATTCCCTCTCCTCTTCACCTGTCCTTTCCTCTCACTCTTTACTTGGACAACATCTCTCCGCTCATCTCTAGTCCCCTCCCTGTATCCAATTACCTCTTCTCACCCATCTTTTATAGAATATACACTCACCCCCTGTCCTCCTCCCCTAATTTCCCCTCTCGACAACCACCTTCCACACAAGGAAGGGAAGGGTCTCTATGGTGGGAGCGGGGCCGGGCAACCAGAGCCCCAGAGTCAAGGAGCAGGCCAAGAGCACTGGCCCAGGAACAGAGCATCCATCCTGGGAAGAAAACGCCGAGATGAGCCCCTCCTCACAGCAACTCTGGTGCTCCAGTCTCAACTTCCCTAGGATCCAGCTGGAAGAGTACAGATCAGAGAGCGAGGAGCTGATTGAGATTCGCAGTTGCCCTTCATTTATAAAGCATGTGTAATTGGATAGCAGATTGCTCTAAAACATCCTGATAACACCTTCTATTATGTAGAACTAATAACATTAATGTAATAACTGGTCAAATACTTGAGGACTGCTTTGAAGTTGGTGGGCTGAGAAGAGTGGGCTCTCTCGGTCTTGTTACCAAGCAACTGATACCTCTGTGTAGCAAATGGACCCGAGGGACCTCACAAGATGAACACTGGGCCAAGGCTTTGCTGGATCATGGTCAGTTTATTATAAGAAACGTCACTTGAGATGCATCCATTAAACTATTTATTTTTAAGCAAATATTGCATTGACATTGGTAATGTTGCCTACCTTCCACACCCAGGGGGTGGCCCCTCAGGAAGTCCAGGACCCAGTTACATAGAGAGGAGTTCAGACCCAGGGCTGTGAGCTTTGTAATGAGCTTCTAGGGCACTATGGTGTTGAAGACCGAGATATGGTCGATGAACAGTATCCGCACCTGAATGTTCATTTGAATAAACAATTACATTTCCTTTTCGTGTTACTCCCTTGAGTTAATGTATGTATTACAGTACATCCATTAATTGGCTGGAAGGATAAACCACCTGAGATTCGAAAGATAAACCACCTGGGGCATTGAAACATGGACAATGACTTGCAAAAGTATTCATCCCCCTTGGCATTTTTCCTATTTTGTTGCATTACAACCTGTAATTTAAGTGGATTTTTATTTGGATTTCATGTAATGGACATACACAAACTAGTCCAAATTGGTAAAGTGAAATGAAAAAAATAACTTGTTTCAAAATATTTTAACAAATAAATAACAGAAAAGTGGTGTGTGCATATGTATTCACCCCCTTTGCTATGAAGCCCCTAAATAAGATCTGGTGCAACCAATTACCTTCAGAAGTCACATAATTAGTTAAATAAAGTCCACCTGTGTGCAATCTAAGTGTTACATGATCTGTCACATGATCTCAGTATATATACACCTGTTCTGAAAGGCCCCAGAGTCTGCAACACCACTAAGCAAGGTGCACCACCAAGCAATTGGCACCATGAAGACCAAGGAGCTCTCCAAACAGGTCAGGGACAAAATTGTGGAGTACTGATCAGGGTTGGGTTATAAAAAAAATATCAGACACTTTGAACATCCCACGGAGCACCATTAAATCCATTATAAAAAAATGGAAAGAATATGGCACCACAACAAACCTGTCAAGACAGGGCCAAAACTCATGGACCAGGCAAGGAGGGCATTAAACAGAGAGGCAACAAAGAGACCGAAAATAACCCTGATGGAGCTGGGAGATTGTCATGTGGGAGACTCCCCAAACATTTGGAAGAAGGTACTCTGGTCAGATTAGACTAAAATTGAGCTTTTTGGCCATTAAGGTAAACGCTATGTCTGGCACAAACCCAACACCTCTCATCACCCCGAGAACACCATCCCCACAGTGAAGCATGGTGGTGGAAGCATCATGCTGTGGGGATGTTTTTCATCGGCAGGGACTGGGAAACTGGTCAGAATTGAAGGACTGATGGATGCCGCTAAATACAGGGAAATTCTGTAAGAACAGAATTCTCCCTGTACACCAAGTCAGAACCGTAGGATAAATAAAGGGGGCATATAAGCAGACAATGAAAGCTCTTATAATATTCGATGATGACATTTTTCTAAAACAGGCTGTAGGCTACATGTGCACCACCATGTCAGAACATAGCCTATTTTTTACATCTGATTTAATTTCATACAACTTAATATTGCTACACTAAAAATCTTTGTCTGGACAATACCCCAGTACTCAGCTTTTATTAGAAAATGAATGGCATGCCACTGTGATCATTTTCTGTGACGACAGAGTAAATTATTATGCAGCCTCAGAGGGGTGCCCAAACTTTTTCATACGACAGTAGCCTACACCATCATATTAAATCCATGTTTTATTTTAGACAGGTCTAAAGAGACATGATTTGAAAAAAATGTTGTCTATTTCAGAATAACAGAATACCATACTCTGAGTTGTCCTTATGTTAGGCCCTGATCTGGCTATGCCATATGGCTGTGGGCTACACTAGTTCATTTAGCAGACAAGATTAGCTTATAATTCCGTGGCATTAATTTATAGTATTATATAGTATGAAGAATACAATTGAACATAGCTGATTAAAATAGAAATGATATTTACTCAAAACGATTTGAGGGAGTGTACTCATGTGGCTGTTCTGTGTTGAGCAGTTAACAAAGAAGCAGATCCTCCTATATGATTAATTTAGAGTTATTTATGCAACCTTAGTTGTGATACAAACGTTGGGCTATATGTTTAGAGTTTTAATACATTCTAAGGCTGCATGATGCGACTCTAAGGATGATTTGAAAAAAGTTGCATGAAAGGCATGAGCTCTGCTGTGTTTCTTGCACAGGCTGCACACAGTTCATCAATCTCTCATTCACAATTTGACAAGCACTTGATAATGCCTCGAATTTCCCGGCAGCATCCCCTTTGTGTGGCTGTAATGCCCCCCCCAAAAAAAATCCATGCCTTTTGCTGCCAGTGGCCGTTGTGCCCTTGGGCTGAATTTTAATAATTATAATTCCCTTCTCCCGGCTGCATGCTCTGAACCACCTCTCACTCACATGGCTCTCTCAGATATCTCAATTCTTATTAGCCAATGCCCGCCACGTGATCGGGTCCTTCTCACAGGCTACAAGTGAAGATAGACACATCAGGGATACAACTGCGAGCGTCCTTATCAAATTTCGAGATGTTGGAAGAACTGTCCACATTTACTTTTCGTCAGCCAACAAGATGAGTAGGCCTAATGAACAGCAAATGCACTAGCCTATGTCAATCTACTATCCCCCATTGTAGAAAAGTTGACTTATTCTATTCTATTCTGTGTGAGAAATAAATATTCCTCTAGCATAAACCTCTAGCATAAAAAAAAAAAAAACGAATCAAAGCAATAAGGCTGACACAACAGATCAGAACGTTTAGCTTAAAATGTTGATAAACTATTAGGCTGTTTCTTCACATTATAAGCGCAGCAATGCACACACGGCAGTATGAGCGCAAATGTTCCAAAATGCAATCAATTAGCGGGAAAACACCATTCTCGAAAGTGACCGCAAATTTGATTATGCATGCAATGCTTTCATTATAACGGTTCATTTTTATGGTGAAAATTATTCCCCGAACTTGAAACTCACGCGCTGCATATGTATGCCAGTTAGGCTCTACACCTGTTGTGAAGTGGATTCATGTGCTTACATGTTATTTGGCCGTTTTGGTTGTGATACAAACCTTATCAAAACATATAGGCCTATGGGCTAGGCTATATGAAGTGTGCGGGGACAAAAGGCATGTGCTGTTTCTTGCCATACTGCACACAAGCTGGGCATCCATCACAAGTGATAATATATCATTCACAAGTGATAGGCTAATATTGTCAACCATCAGACTATTCTTGATTTAATCTTGTCTTCACATATACAAAATAAAATATGTGTGACAGTTGTTTGATTTAGAATGGACCATTATCATGCACCTGTCTCGAAACATGTCATCTATGCACTTAAATAGCGAATGGAGGACACTTTTCCCGTGTTTCATTTTCATGCCAGCCAGTTAGGCTAAACTCCTGTTGTAAAGTGAAGCAATATGCTTAATATTAGGAAAGTTGAGAAATAAATATATTAGGCCTTTAAAAAGCTGATGAGATCTCCTCTTTTTAATAGAGGCCATCAAAACTCTGTTTTCTCACGCAATTGCATAGCCTATAAAAATGCATTGATGTCAGAGTGATTAGAGGGACAATAGAGTGCTGAGTACCAGGCAGTTAGCAAGTTTGGTAGCCTAGTAATGACCATCAGCAGCATCAGAGCTTGGAGAAGCCTAATTACAATGACCAAACGATCACTTGGAATTTGACTGTCGTCATGACCGTTGTGAAGGTATTATGGTCACTGTAACAGCCCTAACTGATACCTGGTCCCAGTCCATCCCTGGTAGAGAACCTGTGTGTTAGAAATGTCCAGCCTCGTACCTGGTCCCAGTCCATCCCTGGTAGAGAACCTGTGTGTTAGAAATGTCCAGGCTAGTACTTGGTCCCAGTCCATCCCTGGTAGAGAACCTGTGTGTTAGAAATGTCCAGGCTCGTACTTGGTCCCAGTCCATCCCTGGTAGAGAACCTGTGTGTTAGAAATGTCCAGGCTCGTACCTGGTCCCAGTCTATCCCTGGTAGAGAACCTGTGTGTTAGAAATGTCCAGGCTAGTACTTGGTCCCAGTCCATCCCTGGTAGAGAACCTGTGTGTTAGAAATGTCCAGGCTAGTACTTGGTCCCAGTCCATATCCAATAAAGCACCTCTACTATCTGTTCTATTGGCGAATGTGCATTCGCTGAAAAATAAACTGGACGAGCTCCGTTCGAGGCTATCATATCAACGGGACATTAAGAACTGTAATATACTATGCTTCTCGGAGTCACGGCTGAACAAGGACATTAATAATATAAATCTAGCCGTTTTTTCTATTCATAAGCAGGACAGAACGACGGAGTCCGGTAAGATCAGATCAGGGGTGGCAGTGTCTCTTTATTAACAACAGCTTGTGCACAATCTCTAAAACTAAGGAAGTCTTGAAGTTCTGCTTGCCTGAGCTAGAATACCTCATGATAAGGTGTAGACCATACGATTTACCAAGACAATTTCCATCTGTATTTTTTGTAGCTTTCTATTAACCACCACAAACCGATGCTGGCACTAAGACCGCACTCAAGGAGCTGTATAGGGCCATAAGCAAACAGGAAAACGCTCATCCAGAGGCAGCGCTTCTAGTGGTCGGGGATTTTAATGCAGGAAAACGTATATCTGTTTTACCTCATTTCTACCAGCACTAGAGGGATAAAAACTCTAGACCACCTTTACTCCACACACGGAGATGCATACAAAGCTCTCCCCCACCCTCCATTTGGCAAATCGGACCATAACTCTATCTTCCTGATTCCTGCTTACAAGCAAAAACTTAAACAGGAAGCACCAGTGACGCGCTCAATACGGAAGTGGTCCAATGAAGCGGATGCTAAGCTACAGGACTGTTTCATTAGCACAGACTGGAATATGTTCCAGGATTCATCCGATGCCATTGAGAAGTTTACCATATCAGTCACCGGCTTTGTTAATAAGTGTATCGACGACGTTATCCCCACAGTGACCATACGTACATTTCCCAACCAGAAGCCATGGATTACAGGCAACATCAGCACTGAGCTAAAGGCTATAGCTACCGCTTCATGGAAGAGGACACCAGTTCGGACGCTTATAAGAAATCCCGCTGCTCCCTCTGATGAACCATCAAACAGGCAATGCATCAATACAGGACTAAGATTGAATCCTACTACACCGGCTCTGACGCTCTTTGGATGTGGCAGGGTTTGTAAACTATCACGGATAACAAAGGGAAACCCAGCCAAGAGCTGTCCAATGAGTAGCGAGCCTACCAGATGAGCTAAATGCATTCTATGCTCGCATCGAGACAAGCGAAACCGAACCATGTGTGAGAGCACCAGCTGTTCCGGACGACTATATGATCACGCTCTCCGTGGCCGATGTGATTAAGACCTTTAAACAGGTTAACATTCACAAGACTGCAGGGCCAGACGGATTACCAGGACGCATACTGGCAGGTGTCTTCAATGACATTTTCAACCTCTCTCTGACCCAGTCTGTAATACCTACATGTTTCAAGCAAACCACCATTGTCCCTGTGCCTAAGAACACCAAGGTAACCTGTCTAAATGACTACCGCCCCGTAGCACTCACATCTGTAGACATGAAATGCTTTGAAAGGCTGGTAATGGCTCAAATCAACACCATCATCGTAGAAACCCTTTCACTCCACACTGCCCTTTCCCACCTGAACAAAAGGAACACCTACGTGAGAATGCTGTTCATTGACTACAGCTCAGCGTTCAACACCATAGTGCCCTCCAAGCTCATCACTAAGCTAAGGACCCTGGGACTGAACACCTCCCTCTGCACCTCGATACTGGACTTCCTGAAGGGAAACCCCCAGGTGGTAAGGGGAAGGCAAAAACACACCCGCCACACTGACCCTCAACACGTGGGCCCCTCTGGGGTGCGTTCTCAGTCCCCTCCTGTACTCCCTGTTCACCCACGACTGCATGGTTGCGCATGACTCCAACACCATCATGAAGTTTGCAGATGACATGACGGTGGTAGGCCTGATCACCGACGATGATGAGATAACCTATAGGGAGGAGGTCAGAGACCTGGCAGTGTGGTGCCAGGACAAGAACGTCTCCCTCAACGTGGGCAAGAAAAAGGAGCTTATCATGGACTACAGGAAACGGAGGGCCGAGCATGCCCCCATTCACATCAACGGGGCAGTAGTAGTGTGGGTCGAGAGCTTCAAGTTCCTCGCTAAGGAATTAAAATGGCCCACACTCACCAACAAACCAAATCAAATCAAATGTTATTTGCCACATGCGCCGAATACAACAGGTGTAGACATTATAGTGAAATGCTTACTTACAAGCCCTTAACCAACAATGCAGTTTTTTAAAAAGAAAAAGTAAAATAAATAAAAAATGTAAGTAAAAAAATAAAAGTAAATGACTAAAGTAAAATAAATAATAGGAGGGAGGATATATACAGGGGGTACCGGTACAGAGTCAATGTGCGGGGGTACTGGCTAGTCGAGGTAATATGTACATGTGGGTAGAGTTAAAGTGACTATGCATAAATAATAAAAAGAGTAGCAGCAGTGTAAAAGAGGGGGATGGGGTGGGGTGGGGGGGCAGTGCAAATATTCCGGGTCGTGAAGAGGGCACGACAACGCCTCTTCCCCCTCAGGAGGCTGAAAATATTCGGAATGGGCCCTCAGATCCTCAAAAAGTTATACAGCTGCACCATTTATAGCATCTTGACTGGCTGCATCACCGCTTGGTATGGCAACTGCTTGGCATCCGACCACAAGGCGCTACAGTGGGTAGTGCGTACGGCCCAGTATATCACTGGGGCCGAGCTCCCTGCCATCCAGGACCTCTATACCAGGCGGTGTCAGAGGAAGGCCCTAGAAATTGTCAAAGACTCCAGCCACCCAATTCATAGACTGTTCTCTCTGTCTGTGACCAAAAGGCACCTGAACAGCTTCTACCCCAAAACTATAAGACTGCTAAATAGTTAATCAAGTGGCTACCAGGACAATTTACATGGACCCCCTTTATTGTGATTTTTAAAATCTTAATTGTTTTGCACTGACTCCATTGCACTAGCACTATGCACACTCACACTTTACCTACACACTCACACATTCTACACTGACACTCCAACAGACACACACACACGCACATACACACACTCACACACACACACACTCACACACACAAAACATACAAACACATGCATATTGACACCACACACACACACACTCACACATAGACACACCACAAACACTGCTGCTACTCTGTTTATTATATATTCTGATTACCTTTCAGAGACACTTGAAAACCTACCTCTTTAAGGAATACCTGGAATAGTATAACAGAAATATTTCTCCCCCCCCTCCCCCACCCCCCCATTAAAAAAAAAAAAAAAAAGGAGTGGTTGTCCCACTGGCTATCCTAAGATGAATGCACCAATTTGTAAGTCGCTCTGGATAAGAGCGTCTGCTAAATGAAATAAATGTAAATGTAAATGTCCCAGCCGAACCCTGGTTAGAGAATGGGTGGATGGATTGAGTGCATTATATTTTTCACCCTGGTTAGTATTTTTCCTAGTCACCTCACTTATCCACTCTCATCAAGACTTTCTTTCAATCAGCTGCTTGACACTGACCCATATTTAGTACAAACATGTCTTACCAATTTGTTACGTTTGTGACGAGTGCTGATAGGCCAAGTCCTCATGTAAATTGTCCTGTTTTCTTATTAGAAGGTTATGAGCAAACATAGCCGAGGCTACCACTCCTCTGTAAGCAGCGTAATCACATAATCCACAGGAGGCTGGTGGCACCTTAACTGGGGAGAATGAGCTCGTGTTAATGACCGGAGCGGAGTGAGTGGACTTGTATCAAATACATCAAGCACATGGTTTCCAGGTGTTTGATGCCATTCCATTTGCTCCGTTCTGGCCATTATTATCAGCCGTTCTCCCCTAAGCAGCCTCCTGTGACATCATCTCATTGAGTATGCATCTCCTTTAGCTCATTTCAAGAGAAGTGTGATCATCATGAATGTGTACAATCACAGCAGAACCTGATGTACTGTGAAGGAGTCTCACTCAAAACACCTGAGGGCTACCCCCCCCCCCCCCCCCCCCACACACACACACACATACACACACAAACACACACACACACACATACACACACCTTGTTCCCTTCTTTGAGCCCACCCCCTCTTTATTCATGTTTTTGTCTGATGTTTTGTTTTGACTCCCGTTTTTTTGTTTTTCTTTTCATTTCTATAATTGCAAAGCGACTTTAGGTCTTTTAAAAGTGGTATATAAGTCCCATTGATTATTAATATTATTATTATTATTACTATAGAGTTCAATTAATGTTCTCTTTGTCGCGAAGTACAGAAAAACGAAGGAGCCGAACCAAAGACGAGAACTGTGATGTCGTAATCAAACAAAGCAGGAACATTCGCGTGACAATATAATGAAGCTGAAATAATTGCTCCCCTTGCTACAAAATAAAAAACGAGGTAGAGAGAAGAGAGAGGAGAGGAGAGGAGAGGAGAGGAGAGGAGAGGAGGGGAGGGGAGGGGAGAGGAGAGGAGAGGAGAGGAGAGGAGAGGAGAGGAGAGGAGAGGAGAGGAGAGGAGAGGAGAGGAGAGGAGAGGAGAGGAGAGGAGAGGAGAGGAGAGGAGAGGAGAGGAGAGGAGAGGAGAGGAGACTAGAAATAGAGAGGAGAGGAAAGAAGGAGAAAGATAGAGAGGAGAAATTAGCAGTGTCTCCTTTGTTTCAGGGTGGAACTTTGATCTGTCAAGGTCAGTTATAATTAGGAACAGTGAGCTGTCAAGGTCAGTTATAATTAGGAACAGTGAGCTGTCAAGGTCAGTTATATTTAGGAACAGTGAGCTGTCAAGGTCAGCTACAATTAGGAACATTGATCTGTCAAGGTCAGTTATAATTAGGAACAGTGATCTGTCAAGGTCAGTTATATAATTAGGAACAGTGAGCTGTCAAGGTCAGTTATATTTAGGAACAGTGAGCTGTCAAGGTCAGCTACAATTAGGAACATTGATCTGTCAAGGTCAGTTATAATTAGGAACAGTGAGCTGTCACGGTCAGTTATAATTAGGAACAGTGAGCTGTCAAGGTCAGTTATAATTAGGAACAGTGAGCTGTCAAGGTCAGTTATAATTAGGAACAATGATCTGTCAAGGTCAGTTATAATTAGGAACAGTGAGCTGTTAAGGTCAGTTATAATTAGTAACAGTGAGCTGTCAAGGTCAGTTATAATTAGGAACAATGATCTGTCAAGGTCAGTTATAATTAGGAACAGTGAGCTGTTAAGGTCAGTTATAATTAGGAACAGTGATCTGTCAAGTTCAGCTTTCCAGGGAGCAGTTGTTGTTGGGGGTTAACTGCCTTGCTCAGGGGCAGAACGACAGATTCTTACCTTGTCGGCTGGGGGATTCAGTTGCTGGCCCAACGCTCTTAACCACCAGGCTACCTGCCCCCATTATTATATAGCTGCCCTATGGTTTGACACCTTTCATCTAAAATATTCCTATATTCCTTTATTCCAGAACATGTATTTAAATGTTTACCATCTTTATTTGCAGGGTGGGGTATGTTACTTTCTAAATGTAATCTATTACAGTTACTAGTTACCTGTCGACAATTGTAATCAGTAATGTACTTTTTGGATTACCCAAACTCAGTAACGTAATCTGATTACTTCCAGTTACTTTTAGATTACTTTCCCCTTTAAGAGGCATTTGAATAAGATAAAAATGAATATTACCAATTGAACGACATCTATTGTTGGATAAATCAATGTTATCTATTGCAGGATAAATCAATGTTAGAGTTTACATAGCTGGCCATAAATGGATGTTGCATTTTACTTTATGGGTTGGTTATGTAGGCTTCTTCTAACCAAATGCTTTATACTAAAGATAGCCTAGTCGAGAACCAGGTCTCCCTAAAATGGGAAGCCTGAGGAAGTTCCATGGCAGAAATCAGCTGAAGAGGGGTAGGAACCCGGTGTAAATCAGTGACACCTTGCAACACGTCAAACCAATCAAATGCCTTGCTTGGGCGGAGCTCCAAAGGTGCTCACCAGATTAGTGCTGTAGGAGCAACTGTGCATGTGGAGAAAACATTTCAACAAAACAAGCACTGGTGACAAAACATTTCAACAAAACACTGGTGACAAAACATTTCAACAAAACATAACACTGGTGACAAAACATTTCAACAAAACATAACACTGGTGACAAAACATTTCAACAAAACAAGCACTGGTGACAAAACATTTCAACAAAACACTGGTGACAAAACATTTCAACAAAACATAACACTGGTGACAAAACATTTCAACAAAACATAACACTGGTGACAAAACATTTCAACAAAACACTGGTGACAAAACATTTCAACAAAACATAACACTGGTGACAAAACATTTCAACAAAACAAGCACTGGTGACAAAACATTTCAACAAAACACTGGTGACAAAACATTTCAACAAAACATAACACTGGTGACAAAACATTTCAACAAAACATAACACTGGTGACAAAACATTTCAACAAAACAAGCACTGGTGACAAAACATTTCAACAAAACATAACACTGGTGACAAAACATTTCAACAAAACAAGCACTGGTGACAAAACATTTTAGAACGTTTGCAGCACGCTGTTTTTCACAGCATTTCTCTGTTATTTCGAGATGAGTCAAAGCTGCAGCAAGAGGGGAGAAATTTTTACAATGCTGGTTATATCAATATTTAAAATGTTGATAATAAAGCCAACAAACTTTTACTAAAAATAGCATATTATTTACCTAAAAGGTTAGTTGTGCTAGCCCGTCGCTAGTTTATTCAGGGTCAGTGATACATAGACAGTACATGGTTGCTCTATCTATGGGAACAACAGCAATCATTTTGCAAGCAACATTGCTAAAATGAATGAAATAAAATACAATGAACCTTATAAGATGTTACCTGTAATGCTTATCTCCTGTAGACTTAATGTAATCTCCTTATTTTCATCCTGTACCTAAATTACAAGGGTTGGATTTGCACTAAACTATTTTATATGTCAGCACTTAAAAGGCATGTACAAAATCTGGTATATGGTTTGCCTCATATGTATTGTCTGCTGGTAACATTTTAAATTGAGAACATATAGCTCAACATGTAAACAATGTGTGTGTTTAGCTATTCTCTGCTTCAGATGACAGATGGCCATAAGGCCAGTAATGCCGTCATACTGTAGACCTATGGCTGCACTGGCGATGCATGCCATATGATAAGCTGCAAAATGGGTTCACACAGCTGATATACTGAGAGAAAACAACAATCAAATAACATATATGGAGATCTTAAAACTAGACAAAAAGGAAACGTTCCTTTGAGAATACAACACAGAAACATAATTGCTTCTTCCAATTATTGATAAACATGCACCTGTTAAGGCTCAGATGAAAGATATGACGGATAGGAGTGGCTATAGAGTCATCTACCATCCTCAGTAGCTTTTCATTTAAGTTGTCAATGCCAGGTTTGTCATTATTGATTGATAACAATGCTTTTTCCACCTCTCCCACACTAACTGTACAAAATTCAAACTTGCAATGCTCTTCTTTCATTATTATAATTTTTTTATACATGAGTACGATGACTCACTGTTCGTTGTTGGCATTTTCTGCCAAAATATGCCCACTTTGCCAATGAATAATTGGCAACATCAAAAGGTTTTGTGATGAATAAGCCATCTGATTCGATGAAAGATGGAGTTGAATTTGTCTTTCTGTCCATAATTTCATTTAAAGTACTCCAAAGTTTTCTTCCATCGTTCTTTATATAATTGATCTTGGCTTCATAATACAGTTTCTTCTTCTTTTTGTTGAGTTTAGTCACATCATTTCTCAATTTGCAGTAAGTCAGCCAGTCAGATATGCAGCCAGACTTATTAGCCACTCCTTTTTCCCCATCTCTTTCAACCATACAGTTTTTATAGTCCTCATCAATCCATGGAGCCTTAACAGTTCTAACAGTCAGTTTCTTAACATGTGCATGTTTATCAATAATTGGAAGAAGCAATTTCATAAAATATTAATCATATCAGACCAACAAATATTTTTAACATCACCCACATAAGTCACAGCAAAATCTTTCATATGATCTCTTATAAACAATTTTAGGCCCAGCTGTTGGAACTTTGGCTTTCCTGGATATAGTCACTATATTGTGATCACTGCATCCAATAGGTAAAGATACAGCTTTAGAACAAAGTTCTACATTGCATTCGGAAAGTATTCAGACCCCTTGACGCTGTAAGGTAACATTTTGTTACCTTACAGCCTTATTCTAAAACTGATTAAATTGTTTTTTTCCTCATCAATCTACACACAATACCCCATAATGTCAAAGCAAAAAAGTTTTTTTGAAATGTTTGCAAATGTATTAAAAATGAAAACCTGAAATATCACATTTACGTATGTATTCAGACCCTTTCCTCAGTACTTTGTTGAAGCACCTTTAGCAGCGATTACAGCCTTGAGTCTTCTTGGGTATGACGCTACAAGCTTGGCACACCTGTATTTTCTTCTCTGCAGATCCTCTCAAGCTCTGTCAGGTTGGATGGGGAGCGCTGCTGCACAGCTATTTTCAGGTCTCTCCAGAGATGTTCGATCAGGTTCATGTCCAGGCTCTGGCTGGGCCACTCAAGGACATTCAGAGACTTGTCCCGAAGCCACTCCTGCATTGTCTTGGCTGTGTGCTTAGGGTCGTTATCCTGTTAGAAGGTGAGCCACCCCAAATCTGAGGTCCTGAGCGCTCTGGAGCAGGTTTTCATCAAGGATCTCTCTTTACTTTGCTCCGATCATCTTTCCCTCGATCCTGACAAGTTTCCCAGTCCCTGCCGCTTTGGCCTGAATGCCAAGAGTCACGTCTGGAGGAAACCTTGCACCATCCCTACGTTGAAGCATGGTGGTGGCAGCATCATGCTGTGGGGATGTTTTTCAGCTGCAGGGACTGGGAGACTACTCAGGATCGAGGGAAAGATTAACGGAGCAAAGTACAGAGAGATCCTTCATGAAAACCTGCTCCAGAGCACTCAGGACCTCAAACTGGGAGATGATTGTGGACTACAGGGAAAAAAAGAGGACTGAGCACGCCCCCATTCTCATCGACGGGGCTGTAGTGGAACAGGTTGAGAGCTTCAAGTTCCTTGGTGTCCACATCACCTACAAACTATCATGGTCCAAATACACCAAGACAGTCGTGAAGAGGGCATGACAAAGCCTATTCCCCCTCAGGAGACTGAAAATATTTGGCATGGGTCCTCAGATCCTCCAAAAGTTCTACAGCTGCACCATCGAGAGAATCCTTACTTGTTGCATCACTGCCTAGTATGGCAACTGCTCGGCCTCACTGGGTTCAAGCCTCCTGCCATCCAGGACCTCTATACCAGGCAGTGTCTAGTATAGAGGTCCTGGATGGCAGGAGGCTTGGCCCCAGTGAGGCCGAGCAGTTGCCATACTAGGCAGTTTCTAGGTCCAAAAGACTTCTCAACAGCTTCTACCCCCAAGCCATATGTCATGCCATGGCTCTGGGGACTCTTTAATGTTGAGCCAGGGTGTGTAGGTTTTATTGTTTAGTTTTCTTGTGTTTCGTTCTAGATCGTTTATTTCTATGTTGGCCAGGGTGGTTCCCAATCAGAGACAGCTGTGGCTCGTTGTCTCTGATTGGAGACCATACTTAGGCAGCCTTTTGGCACTAGTTTATTGTGGGATCTTGATACGGAAGGTTTGTGTTATTTTTAACCTAGGACTTCACGTATCGTTTGTTTGTTGTTTTGTTCGTGAGTGTACTTAATAAAGTATGTACGCCTATCACGCTGCGCCTTGGTCCGCATCTGTCGACGATCGTGACAGAAGATCCCACCAAAGGAGGACCAAGCAGCGTGTCCAGGAACAGACAGCCTGGACTTGGGAGGAGATCCTGGACGGGAAGGGATCCTGGACTTGGGAAGAGATCCAGGCTGGAATGGATCGCCGTCCTTGGGAGGAGACTGTGGAGGCGCGCTACAGAGAGGAGCAGCGGCAACGCAGTGGGTACCGGCCGAGGAGGAAGCCCGAGAGACAGCCCCAAGAAAAAAAATTAGGGGGGCTAAAAGGGCAGGCTCCGTGTTATGCGGAGCCACGTACTGTGCCGCGAGTGTTCCGGCACAGTCCTGTACGTCCTGTGCTAGCACTACGCACGTGTTGTGCTAAGGTGGCCATGCAGCCAGGACGGAGTGTGCCGGCTCAACGCTCGTGGCCTCCAGTACCCCTCCTCGGTCCCGTATATCCTGCGCCAGTGCCATGTGCTGTAGCGCCAGAACGAGTGCACAGCCCTGTACGTCCTGTGCTGATGCCTCACACATATTGTGTGGAGGTAGGCATTCAGCCAGGACGGGTTGTGTCAGCTCTCCGCTCCAGACCTCCAGTCCGCCTCCACAGTCCGGCCCGGCCCGTTCCGGCTCCCCGCACCAAGCCTATGGTGTGTGTTCCCAGTCCAGCCCGGCCCGTTCCGGCTCCCCGCACCAAGCCTATGGTGCGTGTTCCCAGTCCAGCCCGGCCTGTTCCTGCTCCCCGCACCAAGCCAGTGGTGCGCGTCGCCAGCCCGGTCCGGCCTGATCCTGTCCCTTGCACCAAGCCTGTGGTGCGCGTCGCCAGCCCGGTCCGGCCTGTTCCTGTCCCTCGCACCAAGCCTGTGGTGCGCGTTGGCAGCCCGGTCCGGCCTGTTCCTGTCCCTTGCACCAAGCCTGTGGTGCGCGTCGCCAGCCCGGTCCGGCCTGTTCCTGTCCCTTGCACCAATCCTGTGGTGCGCGTCGCCAGCCCGGTCCGGCCTGTTCCTGTCCCTCGCACCAAGCCTGTGGTGCGCGTCGCCAGCCCGGTCCGGCCTGTTCCTGTCCCCCGCACCAAGCCTGTGGTGCGCGTTGCCAGCCCGGTCCGGCCTGTTCCTGTTCCCCGCACCAAGCCTGTGGTGCACTTCGTCAGCCCGGTCCGGCCCGTTCCTGCTCCCCGCACCAAGCCAGTGGTGCGCGTCGTCAGCTGCTCCACTCCGGAGCCAGAGCAATCCGCTCCACCGGTGTCCAGTCCAGCTCCGGCCAGCGGGGACAGACCAGACCAGGGGCGCTACGGGGGGGTAGAAAGAGAGTGGTGGTCACGCCCGGAGCCGGATCCGCCTCCGAGGCGGAATGCCCACCCGGCCCCTCCCCTGTTGTGTTTGGTTGGCGCAGTCGCAGTCCGCGCTTTTGGGGGGGTGGTACTGTCACACCCTGGCTCTGGGGACTCTTTAATGTTGAGCCAGGGTGTGTAGGTTTTATTGTTTAGTTTTCTTGTGTTTCGTTCTAGATCGTTTATTTCTATGTTGGCCAGGGTGGTTCCCAATCAGAGACAGCTGTGGCTCGTTGTCTCTGATTGGGGACCATACTTAGGCAGCCTTTTGGCACTAGTTTATTGTGGGATCTTGATCCGGAAGGTTTGTGTTATTTTTAACCTAGGACTTCACGTATCGTTTGTTTGTTGTTTTGTTCGTGAGTGTACTTAATAAAGTATGTACGCCTATCACGCTGCGCCTTGGTCCGCATCTGTCGACGATCGTGACACCATAAGACTCCTGAACAGATAATCATGGCTATCCAGACTATTTGCACTGCCCCCCCACCCCATCTTTTTACGCTGCTGCTACTCTGTTAATTATTTATGCATAGTCACTTTAACTCTACCCACATGTACATATTACCTCAACTAGCCGGTGCCCCCGCACATTGGCTGTAAGTAAGCATATCACTGTAATGTCTGCACCTGTTGTATTCGGCGCATGTGGCCAATAAAATTTGATTTGATTTACCTTGACTAACCAGTGCCCCCTCACATTGACTCTGTACCTGTACCCCCTGTATACAGTGGGGAAAAAAAGTATTTAGTTAGCCACCAATTGTGCAAGTTCTCCAACTTAAAAAGATGAGAGAGGCCTGTAATTTTCATCATAGGTACACGTCAACTATGACAGACAAAATGAGGAAAGAAATCACATTGTAGGATTTTTAATGAATTTATTTGCAAATTATGGTGGAAAATAAGTATTTGGTCAATAACAAAAGTTTCTCAATACTTTGTTATATACCCTTTGTTGGCAATGACACAGGTCAAACGTTTTCTGTAAGTCTTCACAAGGTTTTCACACACTGTTGCTGGTATTTTGGCCCATTCCTCCATGCAGATCTCCTCTAGAGTAGTGATGTTTTGGGGCTGTCGCTGGGCAACACGGACTTTTAACTCCCTCCAAATATTTTCTATGGGGTTGAGATTTGGAGACTGGCTAGGCCACTCAAGGACCTTGAAATGCTTTTTACGAAGCCACTCCTTCGTTGCCCGGGCGGTGTGTTTGGGATCATTGTCATGCTGAAAGACCCAGCCACGTTTCATCTTCAATGCCCTTGCTGATGGAAGGAGGTTTTCACTCAAAATCTCATGATACATGGCCCCATTCATTCTTTCCTTTACACGGATCAGTCGCCCTGGTCCCTTTGTTTCCACCCCCATGCTTCACAGTTGTTATGGTGTTCTTTGGATGCAACTCAGCATTCTTTGTCCTCCAAACACGACGAGTTGAGTTTTTACCAAAAAGTAATATTTTGGTTTCATCTGACCATATGACATTCTCCCAATCCTCTTCTGGATCATCCAAATGCACTCTAGCAAACTTCAGACGGGCCTGGACATGTACTGGCTTAAGCAGGGGGACACATCTGGCACTGCAGAATTTGAGTCCCTGGCGGCGTAGTGTGTTACTGATGGTAGGCTTTGTTACTTTGGTCCCAGCTCTCTGCAGGTCATTCACTAGGTCCCCCCGTGTGGTTCTGGGATTTTTGCTCACCGTTCTTGTGATAATTTTGACCCCACGGGGTGAGATCTTGCGGGGAGCCCCAGATCGAGGGAGATTATCAGTGGTCTTGTATGTCTTCCATTTCCTAATAATTGCTCCCACAGTTGATTTCTTCAAATCAAGCTGCTTACCTATTGCAGATTCAGTCTTCCCAGCCTGGTGCAGGTCTACAATTTTGTTTCTGGTGTCCTTTGACAGCTCTTTGGTCTTGGCCATAGTGGAGTTTGGAGTGTGACTGTTTGAGGTTGTGGACAGGTGTCTTTTATACTGATGACAAGTTCAAACAGGTGCCATTAATACAGGTAACGAGTGGAGGACAGAGGAGCCTCTTAAAGAAGAAGTTACAGGTCTGTGAGAGCCAGAAATCTTGCTTGTTTGTAGGTGACCAAATACTTATTTTCCACCATAATTTCCAAATAAATTCATAAAAAATCCTACAATGTGACTTTCTGGAGAAAAAAAATCTCAACTTGTCTGTCATAGTTGACGTGTACCTATGATGAACATTTTTCCCCCCACTTTATAGCCTCCCTACTGTTATTTTATTTTAATCCTGCTCTTTAATTTATTTTTATTTTTTACTTAACTATTTTTTACTTAACTGCATTGTTGGTTAAGGGCTTGTAAGTAAGCATGCATATCACTGTAAGGTCTTAACCTGTTGTATTCGGCGCATGTGGCAAATACAATTTATTTTGATTTGATTTGCGGTGAAGGTTCACCTTCCAACAGGACAACGACCCTAAGCACACAGCCAAGACAACACAGGAGTAAGGTCGGGACAAATCTCTGAATGTTCTTGAGAGGCCCAGCCAGAGCCCGGACTTGAACCCAATCGCAGAGAAGAATGGGAGAAACCCCCCAAATACAGGTGTGCCAAGCTTGTAGCGTCATACCCAAGAAGACTCGAGGCTGTAATAGCAGCCAAAGGTGCTTCAACAAAGTACTGAGTAAAGGGTCTGAATACTTATCTAAATGTGATATTTCAGTTTTTAATTTTTAATACATTTGTAAAAAATAAAATCTAAAAACCTGTTTTTGCTTCGTCATTATGGGGTATTATGTGTAGATTGATGAGGGAAAAAATAAACAATTTAATCCATTCTGGAAAAAGGCTGTAACGTAACAAAATGTGGATATCGTCAAAGGGTCTGAATACTTTCCGAATGCACTGTATGTAAATTGAACCCCAGTAAGACGAGCTGTCCCCATTGGCGTCGGCTAATGGGGATCCTAATCAAATTAAGAATGTAATCAAAACACAGACACATTACAGACAGAATCCCTTCCCCTCTTTATTGCAGGATTGTGATATGTTATTAATCAACATTGACACCAGTTCATTTAGAATAATAGTTTAACAATTAAAGTTCAAACACTTCACTTCAAAGAATAAACACATCACTTCAAAACAATTACAAATAAGATAACTTGTATGTTAAGATTAGACATCTTAGTCTAAACAACAACAGATCATTGAGTAGTAACCAGTAGACTATTATTACTAAAGCATAATTTCAAGTGAACAAAAAAAAAAACTCAATTCCAGCGGTGGCCGACTTTGCTCCACTGATCCCTAATCTACTGGGTGAGCAGACTTCTATTCCAGCCCAGCAATAGCACACTTGATTATCAACTTCAGATTTTATCATTTGAATCAGATGTGTTATTGCTGGGCTGAACCATAACCCTGCACACCCAGCAGACCTCCAGCAGGGTTGACCTGCTCCAGTTGTAATAGGTTTATACATTGTGTGTGTGATGTTAAAATGTATATTTGTATACACCATTTGCTAACATAGGTAGGCCTACACGTATAACCCAAAGCATATAGGATATAACCTTAGTCTCTTAGGACATTCATTGGGACCTCTCTCTTCATCTGCAAACAGGCTTTCACAGCTTTCCATATCTGAGGACAGAAATGAAAAGAGGTCCCAATGAATGTCCCAAGAGACTAAGGGTATATCCTATATGCTTTGGGTTATACAATGAAAGGCCCACTCGTGTTCTTCTTAAATTAAACACGTTTTTGACCACAATACCACGGAGGAGTTTAGAAGGGATGAAAGTAGTTTAATTTAATAAGACCATGAGTAGGGCTTTTATCTTATTTGTGCTGATAACAAAATGCTCAAACTCGCACACTTTTGATAGACTGCAAATAATTGAGATATCAAAGTGTCACCAACAAAAACATAAACAGAATGCCAATGGCAAATGCAGCATGTGGAACTCCGTCAAACGTTTATTCCATAGTCTGGGATCCACACTATGCAGCTGTTACAAGATAGCATTTTTCACTGGCTGTCTACTGATAGGCAGCTTAAACTTCTTCAATTCAACCATCATCGGGCTAAAATACACATAGGCCTATACATTGGTGAATAGCCATCCACAGCAACCACAATCCGTAAGGTGCAAATAGCTAAATGATATAGCAGCAGTGTGATTCACATCAATGTGCTATGTAGCCTCAATTGGAAGAGCACGGTGCTTGTAACGCCAGGGTAGTGGGTTCGATCCCCGGGACCACCCATACGTAAAAATGTATGCACACATGACTGTAAGTCGCTTTGGATAAAATCTTCTGCTAAATGCCATATTATTATTATTATTATTTTATTATTATTATTATTATTATTATTATTATTATTATTATTATTATTATTATTATTATTATTATTATTATTATTATTATTATATCAGTAATAAGTGATATCAGGATCGCCCCTAGGCTACACCACTGCTATCTCCCTTTCCACCAAGCATTTATTCAAGTTGTATAATCTTTGGATGCCGACAGCATTCGCACCATTTGAAGAAATAGTTTGGACTGTAGCCTACAAAAGCCTATTCCTGCTCTTTTCCCACGATCCATCAAACGCATTTGGTGTGTCATCATACTGGTCTCTGACTTGTGATCAGACTCACTCAGGCGGAACAAACTTTAATCTGCACCTTTTTCTCAATGCTGAAGGCCAGACACCTGGTAATGTGGTGCCAGGACAACAACCTCTCCCTCAACTTCAGCAAGACAAAGGAGCTGATCGTGGACTAAAGGAAAAGGAGTGCAGAGCATGCCCCATTCACACCAACAAGGCTGTAGTGGAGCAGGTTGAGAGCTACAAGTTCCTTGGTGTCCACATCACTAAGGATCTATCATGTTCCAAACACACCGACACAGTCGTGAAGAGGGCACAACAGTGCCTATTCCCCCTCAGGAGGCTGAAAAGATTTGGCTTGGGCCCTCAGATCCTCAAAAAGTTCTACAGCTGCACAATTGAGAGCATATTGACTGGCTGCATCCCCGCTTGGCATGGCAACTGCTTGGCATCCGACCCCAAGGCGCTTCAGAGGGTGGTGAGTACGGCCCAATACATCACTGAGGCCGAGCTCCCTGCCATTCAGGACCTGTATACCAGGCAGTGTCAGAGATAAAGGCCTAAAAATTGTCAAAGACTCCAGCCACCCAGGTCATAGACTGTTCTTTCTGCTACTGCATGGCAAGCGGTACCGATGCACAAGTTCTGGACCCAACAGGACCCTGAACAGCTTCTACCCCAAGCCATAAGACTGCTAAATAGTTAATTAATTAGAATAGCTAACTGGACAATCTGCATTGACTTTTTTTGCACTAACCTTTTGACTGATCACATACGTTACTGCTACTGTTTATTATCTATCCTGTTGTCTAGTCACTCTATTCATAGTTACAGTGCCTTGCAAAAGTATTCATCCCCCTTGGCGTTTTTCCTATTTTGTTGCATTGCAACATGTAATTTAAATGGATTTGTATTTGGATGTTGTGTAATGGACATACAGAAAATAGTCCAAATTTGTGAAGTGAAATGAAAGAAATAACTTGTTCCAAAAAATTCAAAAAAAATAAATAACGGAAAAGTGGTGCGTGCATATGTATTCACCCCATTTGCTATGAAGCCCCTAAATAAGCTCTGGTGCAACCAATTACCTTCAGAAGTCACATAATTAGTTAAATAAAGTCCACCTGTGTGCAATCTAAGTATCAAAAGATTTGTCACATGATCTCAGCATATATACACCTGTTCAGAAAAGCCCCAGGGTCTGCAACAACACAAAGCAAAGGGCACCATGAGGACCAAGGAGCTCTCCAAACAGGTAAGGGACAAAGTTGTGGAGAAAAACTTTGAACATCCCACGGAGCACCATTAAATCCATTATAATAAAATGGAAAGAATATGGCACCACAACAAACCTGCCAAGACAGGGCCAGCCAGCAAAACTCACGGACCAGGCAAGGAGGGCATTGATCAGAGAGGCAACAAAGAGACCAAAGATAACCCTGAAGGAGCCCATGGACAGATTGGAGTATCTGTCCATAGGACCACTTTAAGCCATACACTCCACAGAGCTGGGCTTTATGGAAGAGTGGCCAGAAAAAAAGCCATTGCTTAAAGAAAAAAATAAGCAAACATGTTTGATGTTCACCAAAAGCCATGTGGGAGACTCCCCAAACATATGGAAGAAGGTACTCTGGTCAGATGAGACTAAAATTGAGCTTTTTGGCCATCAAGGAAAACGCTATGTCTGGCACAAAACCAACACCCCTTATCACCCCGAGAACACCATGTTTTTCATCTGCAGGGACTGGGAAACTGGTCAGAATTGAAGGAATGATGGATGGTGCTAAATACAGGGAAATTCTTGAGGGAAACCTGTTTCAGTCTTCCAGAGATTTGAGACTGGGACAGAGGTTCACCTTCCAGCAGGACAAGCATACTGTTTAAGCAACCCTTGAGTGGTTTAAGGGGAGACATTTAAATGTCTTGGAATGGCCTAGTCAAATCCCAGACCTCAATCCAATTGAGAATCTGTGGTATGACTTAAAGATTGCTGTACACCAGCAGAACCCATCCAACTTGAAGGAGCTGGAGCAGTTTTGCCTTGAATAAATGGCAAAAATCCCAGTGGCTAGATGTGCCAAGCTTATAGAGACATACGCCAAGAGACTTGCAGCTGTAATTGCTGTAAAAGGTGTCTCTACAAAGTATTGACTTTGTGGGGGTGAATAGTTATACATGCTCAAGTTTTCTGTTTTTTTGTCTTATTTCTTGTTTGTTTCACCCCAAAAATTATTTTGGGTCTTCAAAGTGGTAGGCATGTACCCCTGCACATCGGCTCGGTACTGGTACCAAGTGTATATACAAGATCGTTAGCTTATTATTACTTTTATTATTAAGTGTTATTACTTTTCCATTATTTCTCTGTTTTCTTTCTCTCTGCATTGAAGGGCACGTAAGTAAGTAAGCAATTTATTGGTAGTCTACACTTGTAGTTTACGAAGCTTGTGACAAATAAAATTGTATTTGATTTGATTTAACTTAAAAAATAAAGTGAATTATCAATACTAAAAAGAGGGATGTGTTAAGCTTTAATTTGACCTTTGCAGTATATTATTTGACAGATGCTGTCTGGTACTTTCACCCAGCACTCTGTATAGGTGGTGGAACACAAACCCCTTCATTAAGTGTGAAAAGACAAGATTCTGGATGACATGCAATGTCTCTATAAAACATGTCTCTCTTGAATCACCTCGCTGGGTCTAGATAACATTGAATGTGTTTGATTTTCTGGATCAACTTGTTTGGTCTGTCAAGCTTTAAAGGGTAGGAAGCATGAATTTTTACTCACCAAAGTAACAACACAGTTGTAGTCACGATCTGATTACCTATACAAACATAGTTATGTTTTGGGGTTTTTACCTATTTATTAACTTATTTCTGGATATCTTCTAAACTACACATAATGCACTGTTTCTCAATGTCAAATGGAGAATTTATTCTGCGTTAGCGCGCTTGAGGTGGCTAATGTTAGCCATTAGCCATGCAGACTGAGTGTTGGCAGTGGTGAGCTACAATCCACCAATCACAAAAAGGTGTGATATGAACAACCAATCAGATTCCCCACACGTGGGGGCCTCATGATCATGCTCAGCTGCTCCAGTCCCGGCAGGATCCTTGCTATCTGGTATCCTTGGGACGTCCCTACCCCATCAGTTAAGGTAAAGGTCAAGGTTAGGGTTAGGGTAAGATGAGGGTTATGGTTAGGGTTAGGGTAGGGGTAAGGGTAGGGGTAGGGGTAGGGGTAGGGGTAGGGGTTAAGGTTAGGGGTAGGGGTAGGGGTAGGGGTAGGGGTAGGGGTTAAGGTTAGGGGTAGGGGTAGGGTCAGGGTTAGGGTAGGGGTAGGGGTAGGGGTTAAGGTTAGGGGTAGGATTTAGGGTATGGAGGTTCCAAGGATCCCGGATAGCACTAATCGTCCAGGCAGCTCTGATTTCGTCCAGGCTTGCCTCCGGCTCAAAAGGAAAATGGAAAATCATTCCTGCCTGCGCTAATTGTTTAGTACCTTGTCTGTTCTTCGTTTCTTTTTTATCCTCCAATATGTTCGGTCAACTTTTCAATCTCTTCTCCATGAAGTAGCTACCAGAGTTTTTCAATCTTGGCTGAGTACTCAGGGGTGTAAAGTACTTAAGTAAAAATACTTTGAAGTACTTAAATCGCTTTTTGGGGTATCTGTACTTTACTTTAATATTGATATTTTTGCCAACTTTTACTTTTACTTCACTACATTCCTAAAGAAAATAATGTACTTTTTACTCCATACATTTTCCCTGACACCCAAATGTACTCATTACATTTATACTTTTTTTTTTTTTACTTTTCAAGAGAACATCCCTGGTCATCCCTACTGCCTCCGATCTGGCGGACTCAGTAAATACAAATGCTTTGTTTGTAAATTATGCCTGAGTGTTGGAGTGTGCCCCTGGCTATCTGTAAATGTTAATAATAATAATAATAATTGTGCCATCTGATTTGCTTAATATAAGGAATTTGATTTATACTTTTACTTTTGATACTTTAGTATATTTAAATCCTAATACTTTTAGACTTTTACTCAAGTTGTATTTCACTGGGTGACTTTCACTTTTACTTGAGTCATTTTCTATGAAGGTATTACATTTACATTTACGTCATATAGCAGACGCTCTTATCCAGAGCGACTTACAAATCTTTACTTTTACTCAAGTATGACGATTGAGTACGTTTTCCACCACTGTTATTACTAACATGCTACAGTAGCTGACTGACTGTGCTGTTGTGATCGTTTCCATCTACCTGGAGCCTTCCTCCGATCCCCGTCTTATTGTCGACTCTTCCCCTCGTCTCCTGTGCCCAATGCTGCCTCTGGATTATTGCCTCTGGAATCTATCTAGTTTGAACTCACTGTATTACTATTGTATTATTTGACTCTCCCTCTGAAGAGCCTCTTCTTGGCTCTTCTTTGGTAGCTAACTCAGCCATCAATAGGTACAGGTAGTCCGCACTCTCTCTACTTGATATCTGCTTTTATTTGTGTGTTCTGTGGGTTCCTGTCTGTGCTAGACTAGTTTGTGTTGTTCTCTGGCTTACTACTTAGGTATGGTTAGCTAGCTAGTCTAGTTAGCTGGCTGGCTGGCTTGCTGGCTAAGATAACTGCATATACCATTAACATTATTAGATAATTAGTTAGATGGCGTTATGTATTTTCAAAACTAAGAGTTTTCTTTAATGTAGCTGTAAACTAGGTGTTAATAGCAACTGGCTGACTCATGCAGTCACTTAAAGTTAGCAGGCTGGTAGGGGCTAGTAGGGCTAATGTTAGCAGGCTAGTTGGCTAGCAACCTTGCAAGCTGATTTGTAACAATATATTCAAAAAGTATTTGTTTGTAAGTCGGCTGAAAATTAAATTCAAACCAGTAGTCATGAGTGCAAATCATTTTGTTAATTTGAAGATATACATGTGAAGTTATTTCTGTTGGTGTTTACAGTATAGGGGGGTGGAGCACTGTGTTTAATGGGTTCAATGGAAGTGTTTAGGTGAGCACTGTGTTTAATGGGTTCAATGGAAGTGTTTAGGTGAGCCAGGTGATAGGCATTACCTCTTCTCTTATTCTCCTCTGTTACGTCAATCATTAATCAGTGTCCCCTTAACATTTAGAGCATGGAGATGTCCTATTTTTCAACTCTCTCATCTGGTCCCTCCCTCCCTCTCTCCCTCCCTCTGCCGTACATCATCTTCAGAGGGACTTTGCTGAGAGCAAAAAAGGTATTTATCCAGATCCCTTCAGAACAGCGGCTCTCCTCTCAATGAAATTATATATTTAACAACTGTCCAATCATCTGTGGAGTGGATCGGCTCAGTGGGGCTCACTGCATACGAGGGAGAGAATATGTGGAGTGTGTGTGTTTTAGCGGATGCGTGTGTGGTCTAGTGATGGATTTATGGCGGTGACCACTGTGAACACAGACGTGGTATGTATGTGAGAAAGCACCGGCGTCGCGAGGAAGCCAGCCGTGAAATTGATCTGAACGGCAGGGCTTTACAGCACTCACACACACACACACACACACACACACACACACACACACACACACACACATTTTTTAAATATTTTTTTATATTAGCAAAGCAATGAGGTCCAAACTCCGCTACAGTAAAGCCAATATCCTACTGACAGAAAGGAACATGTAAATCTACAGGCTAAGTAATAGCCAGGCAGGCCAGACAGAATGGTGTTTAGTTTAAATGGACATATCAATCCTCTCAACACTATTATATGACTGATGTTGGGGGTCTGCCTCAAGCAAACAAACACACAAATCATTGTTAATACCCGCAAGAGCCATAGGAGGAATGGAGGGTTGTGTGTGTGTGTGTGTGTGTGTTTGTGTGTGTGTGTGTGTGTGTGTGTGTGTGTGTGTGTGTGTGTGTGTGTGTGTGTGTGTGTGTGTGTGTGTGTGTGTGTGTGTGTGTGTGTGCCTGTGGTCCGTGGCCTGTGCCTGTGGTCCCGCCGCAGCTGACATTCCATTCCCTGCAAATTGACTGAACTGTTAATACACACAGACAATATCCAACTCCAAGTGGTCTGCAATGTTATCAGCAATCCATCTGGATAATGAAGATAATTGAGGTGAATTAAACACTTTACTTCACAAGATCTCTTTTTAACTGCGTGTTATGTTTTTATGTATCTGTTAAAGTCGGAATATTTCTCCAAGCCCATGGAAATATGTAACGCTTAGCAAATCAATGCTGCATTGATCCTGTCCAGCAGCAACACACACTGTTCCTCACTGCTGTACACACCCTGTGGAACACACACCCTGTGGAACACACACCCTGTGGAACACACACCCTGTGGAATACACCCTGTGGAACACACACCCTGTGGAACACACACCCTGTGGAACACACACCCTATGGAACACACACCTGGTGGAACACACACCCTGTGGAACACACACCCTGTGGAACACACACCCTGTGGAATACACCCTGTGGAATACACACCCTGTGGAATACACCCTGTGGAATAAACCCTGTGGAATACACCCTGTGGAACACACACCCTGTGGAACACACACCCTGTGGAACACACACCCTGTGGAATACACCCTGTGGAATACACCCTGTGGAATACACACCCTGTGGAACACACACCTGGTGGAACACACACCCTGTGGAACACACACCCTGTGGAACACACACCCTGTAGAACACACACACACATCTACACTATGGCAGATACGAATGTTGTAGGTTTCACAAGTGTGTTAGTGTGTGTCCTTGTGCTTGTGTTTGTCTATGTGTGTGTGTGTCTTTGTGCCTGTATGCGTATATGCGTGTCCCAATGCCTCTGTGTGTATGTGTGTCTGTCTGTCTGTGTGTCTGTGTGTCTGTGTGTCTGTGTGTCTGTGTGTCTGTGTGTCTGTGTATATGTGTGTCTGTGTATATGTGTGTCTGTGTATATGTGTGTCTGTGTGTCTGTGTGTCTGTGTGTCTGCGTGTCTGTGTGTCTGCGTGTCTGTGTGTATGTGTGTCTGTGTGTCTGTGTGCCGTTGTGTGTGCGCACCGCACGTGCATGTCTGCTTGCCAGTATGTCTGTGTCTGCATCCCCATCTGAGGTTGGTTAATCAGTATTCCTCACTGCTCTGCTCTGGTCCAGTCTCAGCAGTGACAGAGAGCAGTAGCCCGTATCTCATCCCCAGTCAGAATAGCATGGCAAATTTACAGAAATACATTATTAATTTTCCGTCAGGCACGCCAGCAGGCTCCTATGACAAGTATTCCTTTCAATCTTTTTTTTTTTCTGTTTTTTTTCTGTAGTGCACCTGAGACATCATCCCTCCACTGCCGCCCTCCTCTCTTTCTCCATCTCTCTCTCTCTCTCTCTCTGTCACTCTCTCTCTCGCTCTCTCTCTCTCTCATTCCATTTCTTCATCATCCTTGTAACCCCCCATGTATTTCCACACATAGCCAGGTAAACACACACACACACTCCCTCTCCCCATCCCACACACCTTCCTTCCACACACCCTCCCTCCCTCCCATCCCCCAACCACTTGGCAGTGGAAATTATATCTGGAGAGCATCTCAGCTGAAAGAGAACTGCTGCTGGTTGGCTCTCTGTGTCTGCTACTCAGCTCTACCCACTGCCCAAGGCTGGTTGCATACCATTATTGACGTCTAACTGTCTCTCTCTGTCTCTCTCTCTCTGTCTCTCTCTCTCTATGTCTCTCTTTATCTTTATCTCTCTCTCTGTCTCTCTGTCTTTTGCTCTCTCTAGCTCTCTCTCTCTGTCTCTCTCTCTCTCTCTCTCTCTCTCTCTGTCTCTCTCTCTGTCTCTCTCTCTCTATGTCTCTCTTTATCTTTATCTCTCTCTGTCTCTCTGTCTTTTGCTCTCTCTAGCTCTCTCTCTCTATGTCTCTCTCTCTCTCTCTCTCTTT
>NC_139994.1:6296323-6321323 GCF_964263955.1 Coregonus lavaretus
CCTCTCTCTCTCTCTCTCCTCTCTCCTCTCTCCTCTCTCTCTCTCTCTCTCTCTCTCTCACTCTCTCTCTCTCCCTCTCTCCCTCTCTCTCTCCCTCTCTCTCTATGTCTCCCTCTCTCTCTCTCTCTCTCTATGTCTCTCTCTCTCTATGTCTCTCTCTCTCTCTATATATATATCTCTCTCCCTCTCTCTCTCCCTCTCTCTCTATGTCTCTCTCTCTATGTCTCTCTCTCTCTCTCTCTCTCTCTCCCTCTCTCCCTCTCCTCCCTCTCTCCCTCCCTCTCTCTCTCTATGTCTCCCTCTCTCTCTCTCTCTATGTCTCTCTCTCTCTCTATTTCTCTCTCTCTCTCTGTCTCTCTCCCTCTCCCTCTCTCTCTGTCTCCCCCTCTCTCTCTCCCTCTCTCTCTCTATGTCTCCCTCTCTCTCTCTCTCTCTATGTCTCTCTCTATATGTCTCTCTCTCCCTCTCTCTCTCCCTCTCTCTCTATGTCTCTCTCTCTATGTCTCTCTCTCTCTCTCTCTCTCTCTCTCTCTCCCTCTCTCCCTCTCTCTCTCCCTCTCTCTCTATGTCTGTCTCTCTCTCTCTCTCTCTGTCTCTCTCTCTCCCTCTCTCTCTCCCTATGTCTCTCTCTCTCTCTCCCTCTCTCCCTCTCCCTCTCTCTCTCTCTCTCTCCCCCTCTCTCTCTCTCTCCCTCTCTCTCTCTCTCTCTCTCTCTCTGTCTCTCTCTCTCTCTCTCCCTCTCTCCCTCTCTATATCTCCCTATCTCTCTCTCTCTCTGTATCTCTCTCTCTCTCGCCTCTCTCTCTGCTCTCTCCCGCTCTCTCTCCTTGTCTCCCTCTCTCTCTCTATGTCTCTCCCTCTCTCCCTCTCTCTCTCCCTCTCTCTCTCGCACACCGAGAGATCACACTGATCATATTGATACAGCTATGACAAAAATCTATATTTACAAATCAGTTTTCTGTGTTGGATTGGTTGCACCTTGTGCTTTTGAATGTATTTTTATTGACAGTTTCAAAGAAACACTTTCAAAAAGGTTTTGACAAATGTTTTTTTTTTTTTTTTACCTTAAATCGTCCTGGTTGAACTTGACCTAGAACATTGTACTATTGATTTGAAATTCAATAAGACCTCTAAGTGCTACGCAGTGAAACTTAGTGTCATTCAGATAGCCTAGTGGCAGGCAGCCTAGTGGTTAACAGCATTGGGCCCAGTAAACAAAAGTTTGCGGTTTCAAATCCCCGAGCTGACTAGGTGAAAAATCTGTCCATGTGCCCTTCAGTAAGGCGCTTAACCCTATTGACAAGGCACTTAACCCTAATTGCTCCTGTAAGTCGCTCTGGGAAAGAGTGTCTGCTAGATGACTAACATGTAAATGTGATTCAAAGCAGCTTCAATACGCTTCCAATTAATACTTGTTGCTTTGAATTACTTTGCCTTGTAATAATAGGAATTTGTTTTCCCATCTAGCATATGAACAGATTTTTCGCTTTTGTTGCTAACTTTGAAGATTGTGTGCACACCGCTATATTCCAGCCAGAGCTCTAAATAAAAACATTTCATTGGTAGCACTGGTGCTCCCAACTTAAAACATTTAGTATAGGAGCACCAGAAAATAAGATTTTTTAAATCGATTGAGAGATATAGCCTATATTTGGCCTTCATGAATTCCAGCTACTTCTGAAGCACATGTTGTGCCCTAGAAACTAATATGTAACCATGTAAATACATTTGTTTATTATAAAAAATGTCATGGAAATTACAAAGCGATTTGTGGAATACTTGGTTTCTACATTGTGTAAAATCACTATTTTCCTATTGAGATGCATTACATTGAAAATTGTATACGGTCTCTTTAAAAACGTCTGGTTTGTGACTTATTAATTCATTGGTATTGTCACGGATTCCGCCGAGGCTGCTCCTCCTCCTTGCTCGGGCAGGCTTCGGTGTTCGTCGTCCCCGGAGTACTAGCTACTGCCGATCGATGTTTTCGGTGTTTGTCTTGTGTTGTCTAGTTTGTACACCTGTTGCTTATTTTGTGTTGATTGTGTAACATATAAGTTCCCTTGTTTTACGTTTGGCCTTTGTGTGTTATTGTCATTTTGTCTTGTTGATGTTCGGCATACCTAGTTCGCCTTTTACGCACAGAGTGTGTTACTCCTCCAGTGTTGTGGAGACTTTTGTTTGTGCGTGTTAACTTTAAGTAAAGTAGTCATCCTGTTTCTCTGTGTCCTGCGCCTGACTTCACTGCCGCGTACACATCACCCCTTTTGACAGAATAACACACCACCATGGAGTCAGCAGGACCAGCGGTGGTAACGGAGTCTCTGGAGGATCGTGTCAGCAGCCAGGACGCCATGATCCGTAGACTTGGCACCGCCATGCAGGATGTGATGGACACTCTGAGCCGATGGGAAAGAGGAGGCTTGCCCACACCTCCTCCTACAATACCACCACCATCGGCCAGACCCATCGTTCCATCTCCGGAGTCCAGTGGGATTCGGCTCTCGCTCCCGAGGGCATATGATGGCACCGCAGCCGGGTGTCAGGGTTTCCTACTTCAAGTAGAACTCTACCTGGCAACCATTCACCCGGCGCCCTCGGGATACGAGAGCGTTTCCGCCCTCATCTCCTGTCTATCCGGCAAGACATTGGAGTGGGCCAATGCCGAATGGAGGGGAATAGACGCCGCCACCATCAGCTATGCGGAGTTCTCCCGCCACTTCAGGGCAGTTTTCGATCATCCCCCAGAGGGGAAAGCGGCAGGGGAGCGTCTGTTCCACCTCCGACAGGGGAAGAGGAGCTCGCAAGAGTTCGCCCTGGATTTCCGGACTCTGGCGGCTAATGCGGGGTGGAATGAGAGGGCCCTCATCGACCACTATCGGTGCAGCCTACGAGAGGACGTTCGCCAAGAGTTGGCCTGCAGGGACACCAACCTAAGCTTCGATCAGTTGGTGGACATGTCGATCCGTCTGGTTACCCTGCTGGCTACCCGCGGATGTCCGGAGTTGGGGCCGTCCATTCCATCCCCCAGCACCTCCAAGCCGAGCCCTATGGAGCTCGGGGGTGCAGGTCCTAGAGAGAGGAGGAGAGAGACCCGGAGAGAGGCCGTCCCCTGCACCAACTGTGGCCGTAGAGGACACACTGCGGCTCGGTGCTGGGGAGGGTCTCCTGGGGATCGAGGCAACAGGTCACGCACTGATGAGTCATTTCAGGTGAGTAGGCACCCAACTCACCCAGAGCTCTCTGTTGTCCACTTTTGTATTCAAGTTGAATTTCCCCAGGTTTCATCTCATTCCCAGCATAAGGCGCTGGTTGATTCAGGCGCAGCTGGGAATTGTATTTATGTGTTAAGTTAGGGATTCCCCTCCTACCAGTAGATGTGCCTTTTCCTATCTATGCCCTAGATTGCCGTCCTTTGGGATCAGGTTTAATTAGGGAGGTCACGGCGCCACTAAAGATGAAGACGCAGGGGGGTCATGAGGAAATCATACAGTTGTATCTGATCGACTCTCCTGCATTTCCCGTGGTGCTGGGGCTTCCTTGGTTAATCTCTCATGACCCTACCATTTCGTGGCAACAGAGGGCTCTCAGGGAGTGGTCTGATCAGTGTGTCGGGCAGTGTATAGGTGTTTCCATAGGGGCGACCACGGTGGAAAGTCCGAACCAAATGCCCGCACTGCGCATTCCTCCAGAGTATGATGATTTGGCACTCGTGTTCAGTAAGAAGAGGGCAACACAATTGCCACATCATAGACAGGGGGATTGTGCGATAGACCTCCAGGCAGGTGCTGCACTTCCGCATAGTCATGTGTATCCTCTGTCTCAAGAGGAGACGGCGGCTATGGAGACATACATCGCCGAGTCTCTGGGACAGGGATACATACGGCCCTCCACTTCTCCTGCGTCCTCGAGTTTCTTTTTTGTGAAGAAGAAGGATGGAGGTTTGCGCCTGTGTATTGATTACCGTAGTCTCAATCAGATCACTGTTAAATACAGTTATCCTCTCCCTCTGATTGTGAGTATGACGGAGTCATTACATGGAGCGCGCTTCTTCACAAAATTGGATCTCAGGAGCGCCTACAACCTGGTGCGCATTAGGGAGGGAGATGAATGGAAAACAGCATTTAGTACCACCTCGGGTCACTATGAGTATCTCGTCATGCCATATGGGTTAATGAATGCTCCTTCAGTCTTCCAATCATTTGTGGACGAGATTTTCCGGGATTTGCATGGGCAGGGTGTAGTGGTGTATATTGACGACATTCTAGTATACTCTGGTACACGAGCCGAGCATGTGGCCCTGGTGCGTCGAGTGTTCGGTAGGCTGTTGGAGCATGACTTGTATGTGAAGGCGGAGAAATGCCTGTTTTTCCAGGAGTCCATCTCCTTCCTGGGCCATCGGTTGTCCGCGTCAGGGGTGGAGATGGAGATTGACCGCGTTTCAGCCGTGCGTAATTGGCAGACTCCTACCACGGTTAAGGAGGTGCAGCGGTTTTTTGGTTTTGCCAATTACTACCGGAGGTTTATCCGGGGTTTTGGACAGGTAGCGGCTCCCATCACCTCCCTGCTAAAGGGGGGCCCGGTGCGTTTGCAGTGGTCGGCTGAGGCGGACAGGGCGTTTAGACAACTGAAGGACCTGTTCACCTCGGTCCTGGTGCTGGCACATCCGGACCCCTCTTTGGCGTTCCAAGTGGAGGTGGACGCGTCAGAGGCGGGTATTGGGGCTGTACTGTCTCAACGCTCGGGCACGCCTCCTAAACTCCGGCCCTGTGCTTTTTACTCTAAGAAGCTCAGCCCGGCGGAACGTAATAACGACGTGGGGAACAGGGAGCTGCTAGCTGTGGTCCAAGCCCTAAAGGTCTGGAGGCATTGGGTTGAGGGGGCTCAACACCCTTTTCTCATTCTGACGGACCATCGTAACCTGGAGTACATCCGGGAAGCTAGGAGACTGAACCCTCGTCAGGCTAGGTGGGCCATGTTTCTGGCCCGGTTTGTCTTTAAGCTCACCTATATACCAGGGTCACAGAACATTAAGGCAGACGCCCTGTCCCGGTGATATGACACAGAGGAGAGGTCTATTGAGCCCACTCCCATACTGCCGGAGTCTTGTCTGGTGGCACCGGTGGTGTGGGAGGTCGATGCGGAGATCGAGCGGGCGTTACGTACCGACCCTACTCCTCCAGAGTGTCCGGAGGGGCGGAAGTACGTGCCGCTCGAGATTCGTGATCGACTAATTTATTGGGCTCATACGTCACCCTCCTCTGGACATCCTGGTATTGGCCGGACAGTGCACTTCCTTAGTGAAAAGTACTGGTGGCCAACATTGGCAAAGGACGTGAGGGTTTATGTCTCCTCCTGCTCGGTGTGCACTCAGTGTAAGGCGCCTAGACACCTGCCCAGGGGGAAGTTACAACCCCTACCCGTTCCACAACGGCCGTGGTCTCACCTATCTGTAGACTTTGTCACGGACCTTCCCCCCTCCCAGGGGAATACCACTATTTTGGTCGTTGTGGATTGGTTTTCTAAGGCCTGTCGTCTCATCTCAATGCCGGGTCTCCCTACTGCCCTACAAACTGCTGAGGCCCTGTTTACTCACGTCTTCCGGCACTACGGGGTACCTGAGGATATAGTGTCTGATCGGGGTCCCCAGTTCACCTCTAGAGTCTGGAGGGCGTTTATGGAACGCTTGGGGGTCTCGGTTAGCCTTACCTCAGGTTTCCACCCGAGAGTAATGGGCAGGTGGAGAGAGTAAACCAGGATGTGGGTAGGTTTCTGAGGTCTTATTGCCAGGACCGGCAGGAGGAGTGGTCGGGGTATATCCCCTGGGCAGAGATTGCCCAGAACTCCCTTCGCCACTCCTCTACTTTTCAGTGTGTGTTGGGGTATCAGCCGGTTCTGGCACCCTGGCATCAGACCCAGATCGAGGCTCCTGCGGTGGATGAATGGTTTCGGCGCTCGGAGGAGACATGGAACGCTGCGCATGTTCATCTGCAGAGGGCTATCCGTAGGCATAAGGTGAGCGCCGTTCGCCACCGCAGTGAGGGTCCAGTGTATGCTCCTGGAGATCGAGTCTGGCTCTCGACTCGAAACCTGCCCCTTCACCTGCCCTGCCGGAAGCTGGGTCGGCGGTTTGTGGGGCCATTTAAAGTCCTGAGGAGATTGAACGAGGTATGTTACAGGTTACAACTGCCAAATGATTATCGCATTAACCCCTCGTTCCATGTGTCTCTCCTCAGGCCGGTGGTAGCTGTTCCACTCCAGGACAATGAGATACGGGAGGCTCCTCCGCCCCCACTGGACATCGAGGGGGCTCCGGCGTACTCAGTCCGGTCCATCGTGGATTCGAGACGTCGGATGGGGGGTCTGCAGTATCTCGTGGAGTGGGAGGGGTACGGTCCGGAGGAACGGTGCTGGGTGCCTAGGAGGGACATCTTAGATCCCTTCCTCCTGACGGAGTTCCACCGGAGTCATCCCACTCGCCCTGCTCCGCGTCCTCCTGGCCGTCCCCGAGGCCGGGGTCGGCGCACGGCTGGAGCCGCTCGTCAAGGGGGGGGTACTGTCACGGATTCCGCCGAGGCTGCTCCTCCTCCTTGCTCGGGCAGGCTTCGGCGTTCGTCGTCCCCGGAGTACTAGCTACTGCCGATCTATGTTTTCGGTGTTTGTCTTGTGTTGTCTAGTTTGTACACCTGTTGCTTATTTTGTGTTGATTGTGTAACATATAAGTTCCCTTGTTTTACATTTGGCCTTTGTGTGTTATTGTCATTTTGTCTTGTTGATGTTCGGCATACCTAGTTCGCCTTTTACGCACAGAGTGTGTTACTCCTCCAGTGTTGTGGAGACTTTTGTTTGTGCGTGTTAACTTTAAGTAAAGTAGTCATCCTGTTTCTCTGTGTCCTGCGCCTGACTTCACTGCCGCGTACACATCACCCCTTTTGACAGCTATGATCATTGATCTTCTAAAGAAGCTGTCCCTTTTCCTTTCTCTCTGTGTCCCCAAATGCTTGAATATACTGGTAAGGTTACCAGATTGTTAGCTAGCTAGCAACATGACTGAACAAGTTGTAAACACTTTTATTAGAACGGCCCGCGATATACTTAAGTAAAAAACGCTGTGCCGGTATTATGGGTCATATCTTTTGAACTGTTTGGGCTAGAAAGAAGCAGTTTTTTCTTTAGTAATGGTGCAAACATGCTAACAATCACTTTCTTTTTTTAAGGGCACTTGGTAACAACAGCACAGTGAAGCCTAATCATTACAACAGTTTGTCAAGGTGATTTCTTTTCTAGGCACGCCGGTGCTCCCAAATTTAGAGCCCTGATTCCAGACCATAGGAGTTCAATCCAATCCATTTCTGCATTAAAGTATCCTTCAATGCATTAAAGAGCACACATCAGCTTTGCTGTGGCAGGAATGTTGTCATTCGTTCATGTGATTTTGGTGTCTGTTGTCTTGTTTAGGACCGGGATACTCGTTAGTATCGTGGCAAGGAAACAAAACACAAACCGGGTTAAACTTCATTATGTTGTCATCCAGAGTCACATTTGTCGTATAAAATTAGATAACCTGCAGGAGCCACATACAAACTCTAAGTGAATCTCCATGATAATGCCTCTGTTGTATGGTTTACCATTAACTTTGCTTTAACGTGTTACTCATTGGCCTCTGTCTGTGTAGTGTTTCATTTATTATTCTTTATTTGTTCAGGGTAAAGCCATTGAGACAATGACGACAATAATACAGTGGCACAATACAGTGGCACTAATATACAAAATAAAAAGAAATGCCATTTAGCAGACGCTTTTATCCAAAGTGACTTACAGTCATGTGCGCATACATTTTTACGTATGGGTGGTCCCGGGGATCGAACCCACTACCCTGGCGTTACAAGCGCCATGCTCTACCAATTGAGGTACAGAGGACCACTACCCACCAACACAACCACACAACCAGACTAACCCTGCAATGTCCCTCTAAACACACAAGCTCAACTAATTCAGTCCCTTTAAAAAGCTTCTTGTTTATTCACCCAATAATATTTTTAATGCATTTATATTTATTCTTTATTTATTTTGTGCTCAATTATGCCATCTCTGGCCCCTGTGGGACCGTCGGGGCCAAATTACAGGGAGTTTAACAAATGACACCTACGCGGCTTCTGAGGCTTTCACCGTGGTGACAGATCTTAATTAAAATAATAAGAATTCCATTGTTTATGCGTCTGCTCACTAGAATGCACACGCTCTGTTTATTACTGGGTGCCTTTGTGATAATGTGATTATTTGCAAGTGTAATGTGGTGGTGGATGGAGGGATGGGGTGGAGGACAAGAGAGGAGAGGGAAAATGACATGAGAGAACGATGGAGGGGGGTTTGGAGTAAGAAGGAATGATAGGAGGGAACAAGGAAGAGAGGGATATATGGAGGGAGGGCAAGAGAAAGGGAGTTATACTTTCGGGGTGTGCGTCAAGCAAGGGAAGGAGAGTTTTAAGGGTGGTGTGCAGCGAGTGAGTGAAGAAGGGAGAGAGGGACGGAGGAGAGTAATGCGCTGCATGAATGGATAATGATGTGTTTAATTTGGAAAACAGGCCATTACAGGAAGTCTACAACAGAGACTAGGGTCAAACCTTCCTATGGGATTAGACATAGATTGTTTCCGGACGATTAGGCAAATTACCCATTACAAATGTGTGTTTGGAAACAAACAACAGCAGAATTTGCAGGAGTAGTGATTAATGGACTAATGGAGTTGTTTGGGGACAGATTCTATAGGCCATATAGAATAAAAAGTTCAAAGTGATTTAAATAGACTATTAGGACTATCATCAAAATAAGACTGTTCTGTAGCTGGAAACATTGTTGTACTTGTTTAGAGGAGAACAAGCCAGTAAGACTGTTCTGTGGCTGGAACAGACAGTAAGACTGTTCTGTGGCTGGAATAAGACAATGAGATTGTTCTGTGGCTGGAACAAGACAGTAAGACTGTTCAATGGCTGGAACAAGACAATGAGATTGTTCTGTGGCTGGAACAAGACAGTAAGACTGTTCTGTGGCTGGAACAAGACAGTAAGACTGTTCAATGGCTGGAACAAGACAATGAGATTGTTCTGTGGCTGGAACAAGACAGTAAGACTGTTCAATGGCTGGAACAAGACAATGAGATTGTTCTGTGGCTGGAACAAGACAGTAAGACTGTTCTGTGGCTGGAACAAGACAGTAAGACTGTTCTGTGGCTGGAACAAGACAGTAAGACTGTTCTGTGGCTGGAACAAGACAGTAAGACTGTTCTGTGGCTGGAAACATTAGTGTACTTGTTTAGAGGAGAACAAGACAATACAGTGGGGAAAAAAAGTATTTAGTCAGCCACCAATTGTGCAAGTTCTCCCACTTAAAAAGATGAGAGAGGCCTGTAGTTTTCATCATAGGTACACGTCAAATATGACAGACAAAATGAGAAAAAAATATCCAGAAAATCACATTGTAGGATTTTTTATGAATTTATTTGCAAATTATGGTGGAAAATAAGTATTTGGTCAATAACAAAAGTTTCTCAATACTTTGTTATGTACCCTTTGTTGGCAATGACACAGGTCAAACGTTTTCTGTAAGGCCCATTCCTCCATGCAGATCTCCTCTAGAGCAGTGATGTTTTGGGGCTGTCGCTGGGCAACACGGACTTTCAACTCCCTCCAAAGATTTTCTATGGGGTTGAGATCTGGAGACTGGCTAGGCCACTCCAGGACCTTGAAATGCTTCTTACGAAGCCACTCCTTCGTTGCCCGGGCGGTGTGTTTGGGATCATTGTCATGCTGAAAGACCCAGCCACGTTTCATCTTCAATGCCCTTGCTGATGGAAGGAGGTTTTCACTCAAAATCTCATGATACATGGCCCCATTCATTCTTTCCTTTACACGGATCAGTCGTCCTGGTCCCTTTGCAGACAAACAGCCCCAAAGCATGATGTTTCCACCCCCATGCTTCACAGTAGGTATGGTGTTCTTTGGATGCAATTCAGCATTCTTTGTCCTCCAAACATGACGAGTTGAGTTTTTACCAAAAAGTTCTGTTTTGGTTTCATCTGACCATATGACATTCTCCCAATCCTCTTCTGGATCATCCAAATGCACTCTAGCAAACTTCAGACGGGCCTGGACATGTACTGGCTTAAGCAGGGGGACACGTCTTGCACTGCAGGATTTGAGTCCCTGGCGGCATGGTGTGTTACTGATGGTAGGCTTTGTTACTTTGGTCCCAGCTCTCTGCAGGTCATTCACTAGGTCCCCCCGTGTGGTTCTGGGATTTTTGCTCACCGTTCTTGTGATCATTTTGACCCCACAGGGTGAGATCTTGCATGGAGCCCCAGATCGAGGGAGATTATCAGTGGTCTTGTATGTCTTCCATTTCCTAATAATTGCTCCCACAATTGATTTCTTCAAACCAAGCTGCTTACCTATTGCAGATTCAGTCTTCCCAGCCTGGTGCAGGTCTACAATTTTGTTTCTGGTGTCCTTTGACAACTCTTTGGTCTTGGCCATAGTGGAGTTTGGAGTGTGACTGTTTGAGGTTGTGGACAGGTGTCTTTTATACTGATAACAAGTTCAAACAGGTGCCATTAATACAGGTAACGAGTGGAGGACAGAGGACCCTCTTAAAGAAGAAGTTACAGGTCTGTGAGAGCCAGAAATCTTGCTTGTTTGTAGGTGACCAAATACTTATTTTCCACCATAATTTGCAAATAAATTCATTAAAAATCCTACAATGTGATTTTCTGGAAAAAATATTCTAAATTTGTCTGTCATATTTGACGTGTACCTATGATGAAAATTACAGGCCTCTTTCATCTTTTTAAGTGGGAGAACTTGCACAATTGGTGGCTGACTAAATACTTTTTTCCCCACTGTATGTCAGATGGACCGTGAAATATTGTATTAGAAAAAGGGTTATTTTATCTAAAGAGCAGTGAAACATTTAAGCAACAAGGCATGAGAACCCACGGATTATCGTGAAACACACGGCTAACGGCTGTTCATAGGCATGAAGCTGTGTGTTGCTCACCATACAGTTGAAGTCGGAAGTTTACATACACTTAGGTTGGAGTCATTAAAACTAGTTTTTCAACCACTCCACAAATTTCTTGTTAACAAACTATCGTTTTGGCAAGTCGGTTAGGACATCTACATTGTGCATGACACAAGCAATTTTTTCAACAATTGTTTACAGACAGATTATTCCACTTATAATTCACTGTGGATCAGAAGTTTACATACACTAAGTTAACTGTGCCTTTAAACAGCTTGGAAAATTCCAGAAAATTATGTCATGGATTTAGAAGCTTCTGATAGGCTAATTGACATCATTTGAGTCAATTGGAGGTGTTCCTGTTGATGTATTTCAAGGCCTACCTTAAAACTCAGTGCCTCTTTGCTTGATACCATGGGACAAACAAAATCAATCAGCCAAGACCTCAGAATTTTTTTTTTAGACCTCCACAAGTCTGGTTCATCCTTGGGAGCAATTTCAAAACACCTGAAGGTACCACGTTCATCTGTACAAACAATAGTACGCAAGTATAAACACCATGGGACCACGCAGCCATCATACCGCTCAGGAAGGAGACGCGTTCTGTCTCCTAGAGATTAACGTACTTTGGTGCGAAAAGTGCAAATCAATCCCAGAACAACAGCAAAGAACCTTGTGAAGATGCTGGAGGAAACAGGTACAAAAGTATCTATATCCACAGTAAAACAAGTCCTATATCGACATAACCTGAAAGGCCGCTCAGCAAGGAAGAAGCCACTGCTCCAAAACCTCCATAAAAAAGCCAGACTACGGTTTGCAACTGCACATGGGGACAAAGATTGTACTTTTTGGAGAAATGTCTTCTGGTCTGATGAAACAAAAATAGAACTGTTTGGCCATAATGACCATCGTTATGTTTGGAGGAAGAAGGGGGTAGGTTGCAAGCCGAAGAACACCATCCCAACCGTGTAGCACGGGTGTGGCAGCATCATGCTGTGGGGGTGCTTTGCTGCAGGAGGGAACGGTGCACTTCACAAAATAGATGGCATCATGAGGAAGGAAAATTATGTGGAGATATTGAAGCAACATCTCAAGACATCAGTCAGGAAGTTAAAGCTTGGTCGCAAATGGGTCTTCCAAATGGACAATGACCCCAAGCATACTTCCAAAGTTGTGGCAAAATGGCTTAAGGACAACAAAGTCAAGGTATTGGAGTGGCCATCACAAAGCCCTGACCTCAATCCTATAGGAAATGTGTGGGCAGAACTGAAAAAGTGTGTGCGAGCAAGGACGCCTACAAACCTGACTCAGTTACACCAGCTCTGTCAGGAGGAATGGGCCAAAATTCACCCAACTTATTGTGGGAAGCTTGTGGAAGGTTACCCGAAACATTTGACCCAAGTTAAGCAATTTAAAGGCAATGCTACCAAATACTAATTGAGTGTATGTAAACTTCTGACCCACTGGGAATGTGATGAAATAAATAAAAGTTTAAATATATAATTCTCTCTGCTATTATTCTGACATTTCACATTCTTAAAATAAAGTGCTGATCCTAACTGACCTAAAACAGGGAAGTTTTACTAGGATTAAATGTTAGGAATTGTGAAAAACTGAGTTTAAATGTATTTGGCTAAGGTGTATGTAAACTTCCGACTTCAACTCTAAGTGCCTTATTGTTTTTGTTTTTTATTGTAACCAACATCTATAAAAAAATAAAAATATTTAGTTATTTTAAAGAGTACATTCATTTTATTTCATTCTTCCACCAGACAATTTAGTCAGGAAAAAACCAAGTCGATAGTTCTATTAACATTGTTGCTAGACAGAAAATCCTAAGTGCAAGGTATATATGAATGTTTCAAACAAAATGCTAGGCTAGCAGCAAGATGAAATAATATCAAGATGTTTTTTTTTTAAGTGTCAATAAAGTTTATGAATGCCTGGCTGGGACGTGGGACAGTCAATGGCAGTGATCATTAAAATGGAACTTTTAACAGGCATTTTCCGTGGATTAGCATGAGTAACTGACAGGTATCAGCCAATCAGCATCCAGGATCCAAACTGCCCATTTTATAATATGCCTTATTATTGCTATGCTCTACTTCCTGTGGCCAACAAAATGCAGTACTGAGATGGGTTATTAGGAAACTTATCGCCACACAATTGTGAATTGTGTATCAAATTTGGGCAACATTAAACCAAACCTACCATTTAAGAAAATATTCTAGTCAGTGCTTCCTTCTCACCAGGTTTGTATTACGTAAGCAGCGAGGCAAACAAGGCAGCCTACCTCTGTGGTATAACCCATTACAAAGACTTCCAAATATAGATCTAGAAAGTGATGACACGCTCTCACTAGTGGAATGGAGAGCCTCTGAGAGGACAAGCTGAAAACTTGTCAATGCACTCATCAGGCACAAACAGAGGTGTGGGATCTCTCTGTTCTCTAATCCGTGCTCGTCTGCATGTGTGTGTGTGTGTGTGTGTGTGTGTGTGTGTGTGTGTGTGTGTGTGTGTGTGTGTGTGTGTGTGTGTGTGTGTGTGTGTGTGTGTGTGTGTGTGTGTGTGCGCGTCCCTCTATAAGCATGTGTGTGTGAAGTTGTTGTCTCCGATGCAGATCACACCACTGTCCCCACCGAGAGGTAATTAGTGGAAGTTTTGAAAGCGGCTGCTCGGCCCTTATGGGATCATTATTTTGATGATAATTTAACTCAACAATACACTGAAAAGAGTTTGGCAGGCAGGCAACTTTGACAAGAAGAGAACAAAAGTGAGAAAGTGCTGATTGGGGTTTTAATTGGAATAGCAGGGTGACAAACTGTTACAAGTGACTTCATCCAGTGATACATTTTCTGATTGGTGCCATATTAAGTGTGAAGAGAATGATTTTAGGGAACATGATTTGGTTGAGTAAGAAAAATGGGTCCCACTTTAAATTAAGTGCAGCTTATAAATCCTTCATAAAGCCTTCATAAACACTACATACATGTATTACAAATCATCTATAACTGTATGTCATACTTCATAAAGGGTTCATAAATGTGGCATAACTGTGTGACATAACCACCAATGTCAAATGTGACATAACCCACTGTGCCAAATGTGACATAAACCTGTGCTTTGTAAAGTGTGGCACAAGCACTCCTTAATAAAGGCTTTATAAATCATATTAAATTGAGGCTTCACGAAGCATTTATAACCCTGTCATGCATCTTGGTAGATCATTGAAACACCAGGATAGTGGGTTCAATTCCCAGGACCACCCATACTTAAAAATGTATTCAACCATGACTGTAAGTCGCTTTGGATAAAAGCGTCTGCTAAATTGCATGTATTATATTATATTACTCTAAAATAGTTATAGGGTGGCCCAAACTCTTTCCCTCTTGGGTGCATAGTCAACATGCTGTGCTGCAGGATGACACACACAATAAAGCGCAGTCATGCACAGCACAAAAAACATTGATAGGGCATTTTATTTTTTACCTAAACCTAACCCTTTGGGTGGAAGTGTCTGGGAATGACATTATGTGTAATGTGACTAACATGACTTCACTTTAGAGCATATGCCATCCTTCGACCCAATATGTCACCCTTTATAAAGTTATGGGTTATGTCACATTTGACAATGGTGAATGTGTCACACAGTTATGCCCCATTTATGAACCCTTTATAATGCATGACATATGGTTATAGATGGTTTGTAACACATTAATGTAGCGCTTATGAAGGCATTATGAAGCCTTTATAAACTGAACGTCATTGAAAGTGGGCCCCAAAAATGTTTTTCTTACCCCAGGAATCTTCGCTGAGTGGATAATAAACTGTATCCCTCAGATATGTGCATATGTCATCTAGTTTATTAAAGATACATGTTTCTTTAGTTGTTACAAGATGGGCTAAAAATAATCTGTGCAAATATGTGTCTAAATTCTTCAAGCTGGGCATTTGACGCTAGTTCCTAATTCACAGGCATGCCGTTTAATAATGTTTTTTTCTTTTTTTGTGAACCTTCATGTGCCTTAATTACAAATTCGTATATGATCTGTCAATATGAATACATTGTTTTAATAACAAGCCTAGTTTAGCCAAGGAGAAAAACAGGATCCTTCCTGGCTAGCCATGATCAGATGAGATAATGTATGGGCTGGACATGTCTATAACATAATGTGGCTTCCCTGATAAGCACATTGATCATCTTTGCTACCACAGAATTTGGAAAGTGCCTTCAGAAATTATTCACACCCCCTTGACTTTTCCCGCATTTTATTGTGTTACAGCCTGAATTTAAAATTGATTAAATATATTTTTTAAATGTCACTGGCCTATACACAATACCCCATAATGTCAAAGTGGAATGATGTTTTTTTTCTCGAAATGTTTACATATTAATTAAACATTAAAAAGCTAAAATGTTTTCAGTCAATAAGTATTCAAACCATTTGTTATGGCAAGCCTAAATAAGTTCAGGAGTAAAATGTGCTTAACAAGTCACATAATTATTTGCATGGACTCACTCTGTGTGCAATAATAGTGTTTAACATGATTGTTGAATGACTACCTGATCTCTGTAACAACACATTCAATTATCTGTAAGGTCTCTCAGTCGGGCAGTGAATTTCAAACACAGATTCAACCACAAAGACCAGGGAGGTTTTCCAATGCCTCGCAAAGAAGGGCACCTATTGGCAGATGGGTAAAAAAGCAGACGATGAACCCTTTGAGCATGGTGAAGTTATTAATTACACTTTGGATGGTGTATCAATACACCCAGTCACTACAAAGATACAGACGTCCCTTCTAACTCAGTTGCCAGAGAGGAAGGAAACTGCTCAGGGATTTCACCATGAGGCCGATGGTGACATTAAAACAGTTAATGGCTGTGATAGGAGAAAACTGAGGATGGATCAACAACACTGTAGTTACTCTACTATACTAACCTAATTGACAGAGTGAAAAGAAGGAAGCTTTTACAGAATACAAATATTCCAAAACATGCATTCTGTTTAGAATAAGGCACTAGTTCAGGAGTAAAATGTGGCTTAATTAATCACATAACAAGTTATATGGACTCACTCTGTGTGAAATAATAGGGGTTGACATGATTTTTGAATGACTACCACTTCCTCTGGCCCCCATACATACAACTTCTGTAAGGTCCCTCAGTCAAGTATTGAATTTCAAACACAGATTCAACTACAAAGACCAGGGAGCTGTTTGAAAGTCGCATAGAGAAGGGCAGTGATTGGTAGATGGGTAACAATAACACATTAAACATTAAATATCTCTTTAAGCACGGTCAAGTAAAAATTATGTGGATGATGTATTAAACCACCCAGACACAACAAAGATACAGTCGTCCTTCTGAACTGAGCTGCAGGACAGGAAGGAAACTGGACAGGGATGTCACCATGAGTCCATTGGTGATTTTAAAATCCAATTCAACACATTACTGAATACCACTCTCCATATGTTCAAGCAAAGTGGTGGCTGCATCATGTTATGGTTATGCTTGTAATTGATAAGGACTGGGGAGTTGTTCAAGATAAAAATAAATGGAATGGAGCTAAGCACAGGTAAAATCCTAGAGGAAAACCTGGTTCAGTCTGCTTTCCACCAGACACTGGGAGATGAATTCAGCTTTCAGCAGGACAATAACCTAAAACACAAGGTAAAATCTACAGTGGAGTTTCTTACCAAGAAGGCGTTGAATGTTCCTTAATGGCCGAGTTACAATTTTGACTTAAATTTACTTGAAAATCTAAAGACCTAAATAAAATTTTTTTTCAAAATGGTTGTCTAGCAATGATCAACAACCAATTTAACAGAACTTGAAGAATTCTGAAGAGAATAATGTGAAAGTTAGCACAATTCAGGTATTGGAAAGCTCTTAAAAGCTTTCCCAGAAAGACTCACAGCTGTAATCGCCACCAAAGGTGCTTCTACAAAGTATTGACTCAGGGGTTGAACATTTATGTAAATGAGATATTTCTGTATTTAATTTTCAATACATTTGCAGAAAATGTCAAAAACATGTTTTCACTTTGTCATTATGTTGTCATGTATGTAGAAGTGTGTGAAAAAAATAATATTTAATGCATTTTAATTAAGGCAGTAACACAACAAAATGTGGAAAAAGTCAAGGGGTACGAATAGTTTCTGAAGGCACTGTAGTTATGGACAACTACAAAAGTATTGATACAGATGTATTTGATTTGATTGATACAGCTCTCAACAACATTGCTGGTGCTATCAACAAAACTCTTTAGGAGAAAGCTGTGAGAGACTACTTTCTGAAGGACAATGCCATGTTGGCACGTGTTTACATGTGAATTCTTAAAGCAATCGGTGGTGGTAAGGCTTAAGAGGGTGTGAACAATACTGAATGGGAGTGAACAAAGAAAAGCTCTCTAGCAAGTCTGAAAATCAGAGAAAAATCGTTGAAGGGATTTGAAAGTGTATCATCTTACAAAACAGCATTACTTTCCTATCACTTTCTTCAATTACAGTGTATACAATATACCATTTTGAAACTCTGAGTCTGTACTTTTATAAAAAGTAAACAACAGTTTTTGTCAAAAACAACAATAAGCCTAGGATCCTGTAACCAGTCATATATGTCATTGTTTTTTGTTCCGTTTCAACTCAATGTTCCTGAACACTATGAACCAACTGACCCCAACAGAAAGACAGACAGACATCGGAAACACGTTGCTGATGATTATATTACGACCTTGGGGGAACAAAGTCAGCACAAAATATAGGGAGGGGGGAGGGGGGGGGTGTAGAGAGAGAGAGAGAGAGAGAGAGAGAGAGAGAGAGAGAGAGAGAGAGAGAGAGAGAGAGAGAGAGAGAGAGAGAGAGAGAGAGAGAGAGAGAGAGAGAGAGAGAGAGAGAGAGAGAGAGAGAGAGAGAGAGAGAGAGAGAGAGAGAGAGAGAGAGAGAGAGAGAGAGAGAGAGAGAGAGAGAGAGACAGAGAGAGAGAGAGAGAGAGAGAGAGAGATACTGTACATTCTAGTCTAGAGGGAGAGAAAGAGAGAGAAACATTGTAGTCTAGAGAGAGAGAGAGAGAGAAACATTGTAGTCTGGAGAGAGAGAGGGAGAGGGCGAAATAAACAGATTTAGCCAGAAAAACATACAATGTACAGAAGTCACATACCCATTCATTCACATAAATAAGTTAATTTTTTATGCTCAACATTGAAATATGGACTCCCCCATGCAACCATGGCTGACATTATTTATATCAGCAAAGGTTGTTTATAACCACCCATACCTCCTCCCCTGCCCTGCCCTGCTCTTCCCTCTCCCCTCCCCCCCACCCTGCTCTTCCCTCTCCTCCCTTCCCCTCCCCTGCTCTTCCCTCTCCTCCTTTCCCCAACCCTGCCCTTCCCTCTCCTCCCTCCCCCTCCCCTGCTCTTCCCTCTCCTCCCTCCCACTCCCCTGCTCTTCCCTCTCCTCCCTCCCCCTCCCCTGCTCTTCCATCTCTTCCCTACCCCTCCCCTGCTCTCCCTCTCCTCCCTCCACCTGCCCTGCTCTTCCCTCTCCCCCTCCCCTGCTCTTCCCTCTCCTCTCTCCCCCTGCCCTGCTCTTCCTTCTCCTCCCCCTCCCCTGCTCTTCCCTCTCCTCCCTCCCCCTTCCCTCTCTTCCCTCCCCCTCCCCTGCTCTTCCCTCTCCTCCCTCCACCTGCCCTGCTCTTCCCTCTCCCCCTGCCCTGCTCTTCCCTCTCCCCTCCCCCTCCCCCTCCCCTGCTCTTCCCTCTCCCTCTCCCCCCTCCCCTGCTCTTCCCTCTCCCTCTCCCCCTCCCCTGCTCTTCCCTCTCCTCTCCCCTTCCCCCTGCCCTGCCCTGCTCCTCCCTATTCCCCTTTCTATGCTCTTCCCTCTCCCTCTCCCTCTCCCCTGCTCTTCCATCTCCTCCCTCCTCCTCCCCTGCCCTGCCCTTCCCTCTCCTCCCTCCCCCTCACTCTCTTTCTCTCCATTCATATTTGATGTACTTCCCCACTAGTGATTTCTGTTCCAGACCTCTATTTATCCACCAACAAATTGGGTTAGCATGCTTCACCACTCCTCTATTCCAACTGTCCTTTTCTCCTCCCCCATCCCTCCTTTCCCCCTCCTCCTCCTCCCCTCATCCCTACTTTCCCCCTCCTCCTCCTCCTCCCCTCATCCCTCCTTTCCCCCCTCCTCCTCCTCCCCTCATCCCTCCTTTCCCCTCATCCTTCTCCTCCCCTCATCCCTCCTTTCCCTACAATGTATACAATGTACAGAAGTCACATACCCATTCATTCACATAAATAAGTTAATTTTTTATGCTCAACATTGAAATATGGACTCCCCCATGCAACCATGGCTGACATTATTTATATCAGCAAAGGTTGTTTATAACCACCCATACCTCCTCCCCTGCCCTGCCCTGCTCTTCCCTCTCCCCTCCCCCCACCCTGCTCTTCCCTCTCCTCCCTTCCCCTCCCCTGCTCTTCCCTCTCCTCCTTTCCCCAACCCTGCCCTTCCCTCTCCTCCCTCCCCCTCCCCTGCTCTTCCCTCTCCTCCCTCCCACTCCCCTGCTCTTCCCTCTCCTCCCTCCCCCTCCCCTGCTCTTCCATCTCTTCCCTACCCCTCCCCTGCTCTCCCTCTCCTCCCTCCACCTGCCCTGCTCTTCCCTCTCCCCCTCCCCTGCTCTTCCCTCTCCTCTCTCCCCCTGCCCTGCTCTTCCTTCTCCTCCCCCTCCCCTGCTCTTCCCTCTCCTCCCTCCCCCTTCCCTCTCTTCCCTCCCCCTCCCCTGCTCTTCCCTCTCCTCCCTCCACCTGCCCTGCTCTTCCCTCTCCCCCTGCCCTGCTCTTCCCTCTCCCCTCCCCCTCCCCCTCCCCTGCTCTTCCCTCTCCCTCTCCCCCTCCCCTGCTCTTCCCTCTCCCTCTCCCCCTCCCCTGCTCTTCCCTCTCCTCTCCCCTTCCCCCTGCCCTGCCCTGCTCCTCCCTATTCCCCTTTCTATGCTCTTCCCTCTCCCTCTCCCTCTCCCCTGCTCTTCCATCTCCTCCCTCCTCCTCCCCTGCCCTGCCCTTCCCTCTCCTCCCTCCCCCTCACTCTCTTTCTCTCCATTCATATTTGATGTACTTCCCCACTAGTGATTTCTGTTCCAGACCTCTATTTATCCACCAACAAATTGGGTTAGCATGCTTCACCACTCCTCTATTCCAACTGTCCTTTTCTCCTCCCCCATCCCTCCTTTCCCCCTCCTCCTCCTCCCCTCATCCCTACTTTCCCCCCTCCTCCTCCTCCTCCCCTCATCCCTCCTTTCCCCCCTCCTCCTCCTCCCCTCATCCCTCCTTTCCCCTCATCCTTCTCCTCCCCTCATCCCTCCTTTCCCCCCTCCTCCTCCTCCCCTCATCCCTCCTTTCCCCTCGTCCTTCTCCTCCCCGCCATCCTCCTCTGCCATGGCAGTCAGGCTGGTGACATATGAGGTGCATTGTGTGTGTCAGTGTGTGTGTGTGTGTGTGTGTATGTGTGTGTGTGCGTGCGTGTGTGTGTGTGTTGGTTCCTCTCCAGTGGTGAATTCTCCTGGGCATAACCACATGAAAGGTGGCTGGTCCATGACAGCTGGCTGGTCCATGACAGGTGACTGGTCCATGACAGCTGGCTGGTCCATGACAGGTGACTGGTCCATGACAGGTGGCTGGTCCATGACAGGTGAGACTAGGTGTGTGTGTGTGTGATGATGGACAAGGGGGGGAAAGGGACCAATTCACAATGAGAAAGGACATCCACACACGCAGACAATAATAATAATAATAATAATAATAATAAAAATAATAATAATAATAATAATAATAATAACAGTAATACTAATAACAATAATAACAATAACAATAATAATAATAATAATAATAATAATAGTAATAATAATAGTAGTAGTAATAGTAATAACAGAGAAGATAGGAGCAGAGGAGGGTCTTAGGGTGTGATAAGAAAGACAATTATGGCTTGGAAGGTCTTACTGAGCATGAATGTACATGTTTGTATGTGTGTATGTGCTTGTGTGCGTATGTGTGTGCGTGCATATCGTGTACTTGTGTATGTATAAATGCACCGTGTACATGCCTAACCGTCTGTATGTGTGTATGCGTGTGTATGCGTGTGTGCAAGTGTGTTCGTGTGTGTGTGTGTGTGTGTCCAGTATTCATGCTTTCTGAGGACATGTGTATCCATGCTGTGTGTCAGGAGTTAAAGTGCGGTTAACATTTAACCTGTGGTGACACAGCAGTGTGGGAGGTGTGGAAAACAGCTCTTCGCCAGGGTAAACCAAGACTTTAGCTCAGATAAAGTCTGTCTCTAAGCAGCGAGGGGTCAAGTTTCCAAGACGTGTAGTGTGTGTGTGGTTGTGTGTTTTCTCCACTTGTGTGTGTGCCCTCACCTTCCTCTTTTTCTATAATTTGTCCTCATCAAGCTTCTGGCTAAGCTAACGCTAAGTAATATTAATTTTGAGGAACAGCTTTAAGAAAGATGGTTAAGACACTCCCATTGCTGCTCTATAAGAAGCTGTACATGCTGACACGCACGTATGCTTTCTATTGCTGCTACAAGTGGGCATTAAATTCATTTCATCAAGTTCCAAGTATTTTATTAACGAACAAATCATCAAACAATGTTCATAAAAAAGTGTTGCTATGAAACGGATTGAGCAGAAGTACGAAACAGGTGTAGTTATAAAGAAGACCAGATGTTTAAATATTCAAATAGAACATTATTTTAGAACGAGTACGCGGGCACATCGTCAGTGCTGTTGAGTACTGTTGTCTATACTAACCACCTCCTCTCATGGGTTGCAACCCAAAATGTCACACTATTCCCTTTGTAGTGCACTACTTTTGACCAGGGCCTATAGGGAATAGGTCAAACGTAGTACACTACATAGAGGATAGGGAGCCATTTAGGATTCATATGTATGTGGTCTGCTTAATATTCAATAAGAGGTGATTTGTACAACCTTTAAAGTGATGTTAGAAAGGTTTTGTAACGTTTCAGTCAGTAGTGTTGAACGTAGTGCTCACGAGCCAAAACGGGTCCCCGAAGATTCTGCACAACTGTGTACAACGTCATCAGTTTCTCATGATATGTTATGTGCCGTGCAATATGTTAAGGATTTGTAGGTGCTTAATTAAGATCCCATTCAATCTCTTTAATCCTATCCAATGTTCTTGGGTGATCATTAATAGCCTCAACATTAGGATTTTGACTGGAGCCATTGATGGAAATTAATTGAAGGAGTCTGAGTTAAGTGTTATGCTAATGGTTATTAATTGAAGGTTGGTAAAAAGGGAGAAAATTAGATTAAAATAAAGTTTTTCACTAATGAAGGTTCTGAATTTTTTAAGTTATTGACACGTATATAATTTTTCCTAATTTATGAGGTTAAAAGTGTCTGTTTGTTTTTCACAGTGAGGGAATAACTGTAATTATTTCAGTAGTATTATGTTCTGTAAGACTTGCAATAAGCGAATAGTCTCAGATAATATTTTTTTGATGAGATCACTAAGCCTAATTAGCATGTAAGAATTACATTATTGGATTTCATACTGTTTATTCATGTTGTTCTATTCAGCAAGCTGCAGCAGAGGCATTATTTTTTCAGATAGCATCATTGTTAGGCCCCAGCCAATAACAACAAAGGTTTGATATTGTGCAACACAAACGTTTCAAACACTATAAACATAAACACATATAACACATTCATTAATTGCAACCGTTGATTATTTATGTTTATAATCAACCAATACTGGTACCTATATGGCCCTGAGTGAAACACCCCAGCAGCCGGACTAAACCCCAGCAGCCTGACTAAACCCCAGCAGCCTGACTAAACCCCAGCAGCCTGACTAAACCCCATTAGCCTGACTAAACCCCAGCAACCTGATCCTAAAAACTAATAATTAAACACACACACAAACACACACTGACACACACAGGCTCTCAAGACCTAACAAGGAACTCAATTCGGGCAGGATTCCCTTGATTGGGTTACATTTGCAAGCAGAGATGAAGAACAGAAGAAAAATTAAAGGAGAGAACAGAAGAGAAACTACAGGATAGAAACTACAGGAGAGAACAGAAGAGAAACTTGAACATAAGAGAAACTACAGGAGAGAACAGAAGATAAACTACAGGAGAGAACAGAAGAGACACTTCAGGAGAGAACAGAAGATAATCTACAGGAGAGAACAGAATAGAAACTACAGGAGAGAACAGAAGAGAATCTACAGGAGAGAACAGAATAGAAACTACAGGAGAGAACAGAAGAGACACTTCAGGAGAGAACAGAAGATAAATAATAGGAGGGTTTACTGAAGACCTTAAATTACCTGCCTTGTGTGATGCTGCAAGTACACACACATTCATCACACACACACACACCTCTCCCTCCACGCTCTCTCTAACCCCATACCTCCCTCTCTCTCTCTCTCTCTCTCTCTCTCTCTCTCTCTAACATTGCCAAAGCAAGTGAAGTAGATAGTAAACAAAAGTGAAATAAACAATAAATATTAACAGTAAACATAACACTCAGAAGTTCCAAAAGAATAGAGACATTTAAAAGGTCATATTATGTATGTATACAGTGTTGTAACAATGTGCAAATAGTTAAAGTACAAAAGGGAAAATAAATAAACATAAATATGGGTTGTATTTACAATGGTGTTTGTTCTTCACTGGTTGCCCTTTTCTTGTGTCAACAGGTCACAAATCTTGCTGCTGTGATGGCACACTGTGATTTCTCTCTCTCTCTCTCTCTCTCTCTCTCTCTCTCTCTCTCTCTCTCTCTCTTGCTCTCTCTCTCTCCGGCCTAAACTCTACTGGCTGTGTCTGTGCTTGTTTCTATGTCTGTCACCGTGTGATCACGGTGAGGCTTGCCAACAATTGGAACAGATGACTAAAGAACAACTGACAAAGAAACAACAAAATACTATATGAAAACAGATGAAATAGGAATACATTTTCATCAATCTACACACAATACCCCATAATGACAAATCAAAAACAGGTTTTTAGAAAGGTTTGCTAATTTAAAAACGGAACTATCACATTTACATAATTATTCAGACCCCTTACTCAGTACTTTGTTGAAGCACCTTTGGATGCGATTACAGCCTCGAGTCTTCTTGGGTATTACACTACAAGATTGACACACCTGTATTTGGGACATTCAGGACATTCAGAGACTTGTCCCAAAGCCACTCGTGCCTTGTCTTGGCTGTGCGCTTAGGGTCGTTGTCCTGTTGGAAGGTGAACCTTGCCCCAAGTCTGAGGTCCTGAGCGCTCTGGAGCAGGTTTTCATCAAGGATCTCTCTTTACTTTGCTCTGATCATCTTTCCCTCGATCCTGACTAGTTTCCCAGTCCCTGCCGCTGAAAAACATCCCCACAGCATCATACTGCCACCACCATGCTTCACTGTAGGGATGGTACCAGGTTTCCTCCAGACGTGACGCTTGGCATTCAGGCCCAAGAGTTCAATCTTGGATTGATCAGACCAGACAATCTTGTTTCTTATGGTCTGAGAGTCCTTTAGGTACCTTTTGGCAAACTCCAAGTGGGCTGTCAAGTGCCTTTTACTGAGGAGTGGCTTCCGTCTGGCCACTCTACCATAAAGGCCTGATTGGTGGAGTGCTACAGAGATGGTTGTCCTTCTGGAAGGTTCTCCCATATCCACAGAGAAACTCTGGAGCTCTGTCAGAGTGACCATCGGGTTCTTGGTCACCTCCCTGACCAAGGCCCTTCTCCCCCGATTGCTCAGTTTGACCGAGCGGCCAGATCTAGGAAGAGTCTTGGTGGTTCCAAACTTCTTCCATTTAAGAATGATGGAGGCCACTGTGTTCTTGGGGACCTTCAATGCTTCAGAAATGTTTTGGTACCCTTCCCCAGATCTGTGCCTCGACACAATCCTGTCTCGGAGCTCTATGGACAATTCCATCGACCTCATGGCTTGGTTTTTGC
>NC_139994.1:6326323-6353823 GCF_964263955.1 Coregonus lavaretus
CCGAATAACATATGTTTGTCCAATGTGGTCTCAGGACAATTCATATTATTCTGTAAGTAATCACTCCATTTAGTATGATATGTTACGTTATATTAAATCAAATCAAATCAAATTGTATTTGCCACATGCGCTGAATACAACAGGTGTAGACATTACCGTGAAATGCTTACTTACAGCCCTTAACCAACAATGCATTATTTTATTTTTTTTTATAAAAAAGTAATATAAAACAACAACAACAAAAAACTGTGGAGAAAAAAAGAGCAGAAGTAAAATAAAATAACAGTAGGGAGGCTATATACAGGGGGGTACCGGTGCAGAGTCAATGTGCGGGGGCACCGGCTTGTTGAGGTAGTTGAGGTAATATGTACATGTGGGTAGAGTTAAATTAACTATGCATAAATAATTAACAGAGTAGCAGCAGCGTAAAAAGATGTGGTGGGGGTGGGGTGACAGTGCAAATAGTCCAGGTAGCCATGATTAGCTGTTCAGGAGTCTTATGGCTTGGGGGTAGAAGCTGTTGAGAAGCCTTTTGGACCTAGACTTGGCGCTCCGGTACCGCTTGCCGTGCGGTAGCAGAGAGAACAATCTATGACTACGGTGGCTGGTGTCTTTGACAATTTTGAGGGCCTTCCTCTGACACCGCCTGGTATAGAGTTCCTGAATGGCAGGAAGCTTGCCCCAGTGATGAACTGGGCCGTACGCACTACCCTCTGTAGTGCCTTGCGGTCGGAGGCCGAGCAGTTGCCATACCAGGCGGTGATGCAAATGGTCAGGATGCTCTCGATGGTGCAGCTGTAGAACTTCTTGAGGATCTGAGGACCCATGCCAAATCTTTTCAGTCTCCTGAGGGGGAACAGGCTTTGTTGTGCCCTCTTCACGACTGTCTTGGTGTGTTTGGACCATGATAGTTCATTGGTGATGTGGCCACCAAGGAACTTGAATCTCTCAACCTGTTCCACTACAGCCCTGTCGATGAGAATGGGGGCGTGCTCAGTCCTCTTTTTTTTCCTGTAGTCCACAATCATCTCCTTTGTCTTGGTCACGTTGAGGGAGAGGTTGTTATCCTGGCACCACACGGCCAGGTCTCTGACCTCCTCCCTATAGGCTGGTTCATCGTTGTCGATGATCAGGCCTACCACTGTTGTGTCGTCGGCAAACTTAATGATTGTGTTGGAGTTGTGCCTGGCCATGCAGTCATGGGTGAACAGGGAGTACAGGAGGGGACTGAGCACGCACCCCTGAGGGGCCCCCATGTTGAGGATCAGCGCGGCGAATGTGTTGTTACCTACCCTTACCACCTAGGGGCGGTTTCTTTGCAGCACTTCGACCATGAAAGCCTGATTCACACAGTCCCCTCTGAACAACTGATGTTGAGATGTGTCTGTGAAACATTTGTTTGGGCTGCAATTTCTGAGACTGGTAAATATAATGAACTTACCCTCTGCAGCAGAGGTAACTCTGGGTCTACCATTCCTGTGGTGGTCCTCATAAGAGCCAGTTTCATCATAGCGCTTAATGGTTTTTGCGACTGCACTTTAAGAAATATTCAAGTTCTTGAAATGTTCCGTACTGACTGACCTTCATATCTTAAAGTAATGATGGACTGTCGTTTCTCTTTGCTTATTTTAGCTGTTCTTGCCATAATATGGACCTGGTCTTTTACCAAATAGGGCTATCTTCTGTATATCCCCCCTACATTGTCACAACACAACTGATTGAGTCAAATGCATTACGAAGGAAATAAATTCCACAAATTAACTTTCAAGAGGTCTGTTAATTGAAATGCATTCCAGGTAACTACCTCATGAAGCTGGTTGAGAGAATGCCAAGAGTGTGCAAAGCTGTCATCATCGCAAAGGGTAGCTATTTGAAGAATCTCAAATATAAAATATATTTTTATTTGTTTAACACTTGTTTGTTAACTACATGACTCCATATGTGTTATTTCATAGTTTTGATGTCTTAACTATTATTCTACAATGTAAAAAATTGTAAACATAAAGAAAAACCCTTCAATGAGTAGGTGTGTCCAAATATTTGACTGGTAGTGTAAGTATTCACACCCCTTTGCTATGACACTCCAAATTGATCTCAGGTGCATTACATTTTATTTGATCATCCTTGAGATTGTGGCCAATTCAATTGTTTTTGACATCATTTAGAAAGAAACACACCTGTCTATATACATAGCAGACGCCCAGAATATGTTCTGTAAGTTAAGATAGGAGATGGTGCCAGACACATGCCCGAACCAACACTGTGAACTATGCCTATGTAACGTGTCTGTAAGCAGTATATAAGGGATCTAACAAGACTGTCCCGATAGAGCTCCTGACAGACGTTCACTATGGTGCATCAAGTTTGTTGAAACCTCTCCAGTTAACTTTTAATAAACAATGATTCATTTAAGGTTGACTTAGGGTGTCCGATGTGTAGAATTTCCACGACAATTTGGCGTCAACGAACAGGATGATTAATTCTGCCCGTGGAGCTTTCCAGTGGGGGTCTGCGAGGAAAACCGATGGCGCATTTTATGAAGCGTGAGGGAAATTCCCGTCTGACCAAAAGATGACATGGACCCGCCCAGACCCTTACTGCGAGCTGCCCAGGAGGAGACACATCATTCACGAACAATTGAGGGGCGGCAACTGATTTCAGTATGACAATTTAAATGAATAGGTATAAAAAATTAAAATAAATGACAAAAACAATCAAATTAAGGTGAGTAAAGCATAAAAAGGTACCCATAGTCTTATAGAGAGAAGGCAATTCACTTGTCTTATGAGAAGGCCTGAGCGAAGGCGTAACAGTACAATGGAAAGCCCCGCTGACATCTGTCTGTAGGCATTTATAACAGAAGTATCTACGCGGTCTGCAGCCACTGATAATAGCATGTGGTGTTATTATATATGTGAAATATACATATGGTGCATAGATGCACATGGGTAATAAGGGAGATTGCTGAGTGTGTTTGGGAATAGTACTAAGTGAAAGTGGATGTGAAAGTTGTGTGAGTGTGGAAAGGATGTGTTAAGCTGATTGAATGTGGATAATAAGCTGATTGATTGAAAGTAGGATATTAAGCTGATTGAAATTTGGATTACAAGAATATTGAAATTTGGATAATAAGCTGAACGATTGAAATTTGGATGATAAGCTAATTGAAATGTAGATGATAAGAGGATTGAAATTTAGCTATTAAGTACTGAGTGAACGAGAGCTGTCAGGGGACTAGCTCACATGTGAAAGAGGTGAATTAATACCCCAACCAGTTCTTTGTGAGCTGAGATTTCCAGTTCTGTGTGAGCTGAGTTTTTCAATCTATAACGTTAACTACGGTTGTCTAGGGGTTCCATCCACCACCGCCCATCGTAGTCTGGGACTACTAGCACGAGGTGTTAATATATATATATGTATAGGAGGTAGTGGCAAGAACCGTTGAAGATACATATGGTGCATAGCACGTAACGTGGTCTGAACAAATGATAATAGCACAAGGTGTTACTGTTATTGTAGGCATTTAGGAATCGTTGAAGATGCACATGGGGTGGTGTGGTTGTAAATACCTAAGTCCACCGCCGCCCGTCGGATGTACAGGTAGAGGATAACGTGTCTCAGGATCTTAATCAAGGGTAACATGTCTCAGAGGATAACATGTCTCATTAGTAATGAGGATAACATGATAACAAGTCTCATTAGAGGATAACATGATAACACGTCTCATTAGTAATGAGGATAACATGTCTCAGAGGGTGACATGTCTCATTAGAGGATAACATGATAACACGTCTCATTAGTAACGAGGATAACATGTCTCAGAGGGTAATATGACTCTTTATAGATAACGAGGATAACATGTCTCATCAGTGGAGTTTGATGGTATAACGTTATTATGTATGTCGAGATATGAAAGGAGAAAGTACTATTCCCGAGTATGCTGTTACTAGAGATAAAGTAACATATGAAGAGTATAATGGGTTACTAGAGATAAAGTAACATATGAAGAGTATAATGGGTTACTAGAGATAAAGTAACATATGAAGAGTATAATGGGTTACTAGAGATTTGATGAAGTAACAATAGAAATATACAACTTGCACATCCACACGTAGACGTACGTAAGTGGTGTAAAAAGTATTAAGAAATGTTCAGAGAGTCCCTTTATGGATCATTTGATAAAGATAAGGTTAAAGCATTGTATGACTGTCTAAATGGTCTGGGAAATAGAGTCTGGCGTAAAGCTACAGGACTTGACTTAACCAATAAAACTATAAATAGAACCAATGAATGTTGAACATGATTTTCTGTTAAATAAACTTAAAAGGCTACAATTGATTGTACTCCCGATAGAGTTCTCGTTGATATCCCAAATGATGACGTTTTAAACCAATTAGTGAGTAGGCAAAATTGAAACTGCCTCAGTTTCCCTGTCTATGCTGTCTCAGGTGCCAGACTTATTATGGACAGAGCGCACCATCTACAGCGGACTGATAGACAGTGTCAGCCCAGGTATTGTGAAAGCTGATCCCAGAAAGAGACTCTAGTCTCGAGAGCTACCGTTAAAAAGGAAGCTCCCTCCAAAGTTGACCTCTTCCCTTCTGAATTGGGAGATGTATTTTATAAATTCAGAGCATTACATGTTAATCTTAAATTAATAGACATTTAATAAGTGTGAAGCAGGAAGTTAATATAATAAATATTAAAGGTACCATTGTTAGGGTAGACTAAAATTAAAACAATGCCTTCCAATATGGAGAACATTATCATGTTTGTTTTTAAACATTGCCATAAGGGGAAAGCAAACCATTGTTTGAGAGTGATCCGAGTGTATTAGCAGTAGTGATTGAGAAGGTCTTCCTATTGTGAAGAAGGGAGTCCTAGTTGAGGGAAACAGATATGGAGACTAGTGAAAGTAACAAAGTGAATGGTAATATTAGTGGCTTTCAGATAGCACTCTAATAATGTAATATCTTAGTAATTTGAAGAGCAAATGTTTCAATATGAGGTCACATGACGAACAGAGGGATTGGGTATTGGGACTTACAGTGAGGGAAAAAAGTATTTGATCCCCTGCTGATTTTGTACGTTTGCCCACTGACAAAGAAATGATCAGTCTATAATTTTAATGGTAGGTTTATTTGAACAGTGAGAGACAGAATAACAACAAAAAAATCCAGAAAAACGCATGTCAAAAATGTTATAAATTGATTTGCATTTTAATGAGGGAAATAAGTATTGGACCCCCTCTCAATCAGAAAGATTTCTGGCTCCCATGTGTCTTTTATACAGGTAATGAGCTGAGATTAGGAGCACACTCTTAAAGGGAGTGCTCTTAATCTCAGTTTGTTACCTGTATAAAAGACACCTGTCCACAGAAGCAATCAATCAATCAGATTCCAAACTCTCCACCATGGCCAAGACCAAAGAGCTCTCCAATGATTTCAGGGACAAGATTGTAGACCTACACAAGGCTGGAATTGGCTACAAGACCATCGCCAAGAAGCTTGGTGAGAAGGTGACAAAAGTTGGTGCGATTATTCGCAAATGGAAGAAACACAAAATAACTGTCAATCTCCCTCGGCCTGGGGCTCCATGCAAGGTCTTACCTTGTGGAGTTGCAATGATCATGAGAACGGTGAGGAATCAGCCCAGAACTATACGGGAGGATCTTGTCAATGATCTCAAGGCAGCTGGGACCATAGTCACCAAGAAAACAATTGGTAACACACTACGCCGTGAAGGACTGAAATCCTGCAGTGCCCGCAAGGTCCCCCTGCTCAAGAAAGCACATATACAGGCCCGTCTGAAGTTTGCCAATGAACATCTGAATGATTCAGAGGAGATCTGAGTGAAAGTGTTGTGGTCTGATGAGACCAAAATCGAGCTCTTTGGCATCAACTCAACTCGTCGTGTTTGGAGGAGGAGGAATGCTGCCTATGACCCCTAGAACACCATCCCCACCGTCAAACATGGAGGTGGAAACATTATGCTTTGGGGGTGTTTTTCTGCTAAGGGGACAGGACAACTTCGCCGCATCAAAGGGACGATCGACGGGGCCATGTACCGTCAAATCTTGGGTGAGAACCTCCTTCCCTCAGCCAGGGCATTGAAAATGGGTCGTGGATGGGTATTCCAGCATGACAATGACCCAAAACACACGGACAAGGCAACAAAGGAGTGGCTCAAGAAGGAGCACATGAAGGTCCTGTAGTGGCCTAGCCAGTCTCCAGACCTTAATCCCATAGAAAATCTGTGGAGGGAGCTGAAGGTTCGAGTTGCCAAACGTCAGCCTCGAAACCTTAATGACTTGGAGAAGATCTGCAAAGAGGAGTGGAACAAAATCCCTCCTGAGATGTGTGCAAACCTGGTGGCCAACTACAAGAAACGTCTGACCTCTGTGATTGCCAACAAGGGTTTTGCCACCAAGTACTAAGTAATGTTTTGCAGAGGGGTCAAATACTTATTTCCCACATTAAAATGCAAATCAATTTGTAACATTTTTGACATGCGTTTTTCTGGATTTTTTTGTTGTTATTCTGTCTCTCACTGTTCAAATAAACCTACCATTAAAATTATAGACTGATAATGTCTTTGTCAGTGGGCAAACGTACAAAATCAGCAGGGGATCAAATTCTTTTTTCCCTCACTGTATATTACATTTTTGGGTTAGAGATACATCTGGTGTTTGGGTTAGAGATACGTTTCCTGTGGAACAATAGATAGCAGCCAGTACTAACTGAACTGAAACAGGCTATAAGGGACACATAGTGGAAAATTTGGGACAGAGGTATGAATAATTGAATAAGAGACGTTTTTGACAATTTCCAATTATTATTACTCAATTCTACAGTTTGGGTAGCACCAGTGATATTAGTAAAAAGGTAATGTCATCCAAAACAATAATCTGTTTCCATTACGTGGAACTGTGTCCAGAATTGAAGTAGATCCAAGTAAATGCTTTTAGTACCGAATATTGAGCTGATACGCCAGCACCAACTCTTTCAAGGTCCTAGCAGATTTGTTAAACAACAGGTTTCATATTTTGACTAGTTTATGTCCCAGGGACAATTAGTACAGAACTGTATATCAATGCAACAGGTCAAAGAGATTAAGATTACAAGAGAGGGGCTCTGGGATTGTTTACTTCAGAAGGTCCCTATTCAGCTTTACGGGACACCGTTTCATCTGATGTGTCTGAAGTATAATTCTGTACATGCATGGTTTTATCAAGACTTCCTGCCCAAGATGCAGTAAACTCGATTAATGATTAAGAATGTTTAGGACTGATTAAAATGTAGCATAGTGAAAACTAAGTACATGTTTATTTTCTTTCTTCCAGGACTGATGGAACGTCCACTACCAAGTTTTTTGTAAACATGTTTATCAATGATTCTGTATCTCTCCCTTTGACAACTCCGCTGTGTCCTCCTCCCAGAGTGCGAAGAGCCTAGGCGTGACCCTGGACAACACCCTGTCGTTCTCCGCCAACATCAAGGCGGTGACCCGCTCCTGCAGGTTCATGCTCTACAACATTCGGAGAGTGCGACCCTGCCTTACACAGGAAGCGGCGCAGGTCCTGGTCCAGGCACTTGTCATCTCCCGTCTGGACTACTGCAACTCGCTGTTGGCTGGGCTCCCTGCCTGTGCCATTAAACCCCTACAACTCATCCAGAATGCCGCAGCCCGTCTGGTGTTCAACCTTCCCAAGTTCTCTCACGTCACCCCCCTCCTCCGCACACTCCACTGGCTTCCAATTGAAGCTCGCATCCGCTACAAGACCATGGTGCTTGCCTTTGGAGCAGTGAGGGGAACGGCACCCCTGTACCTTCAGGCTCTGATCAGTCCCTACACCCAAACGAGGACATTGCGTTCATCCACCTCTGGCCTGCTGGCTCCCCTTCCTCTGCGGAAGCACAGCTCCCCCTCAGCCCAGTCAAAACTGTTCGCTGCTCTGGCACCCCAATGGTGGAACAAGCTCCCTCACGACGCCAGGACAGCGGAGTCACTCACCACCTTCCGGAGACATTTGAAACCCCACCTCTTTAAGGAATACCTGGGATAGGCTAAAGTATTCCTTCTAACCCCCCCCCCCCCCCCAAAATTGTAAAGTGGTTATCCCACTGGCTATAGGGTGAACGCACCAATTTGTGAGTCGCTCTGGCTAAGAGCGTCTGCTAAATGACGTTAATGTGCCCTTGAGCAAGGCACTTAACCCTAATTGCTCCTGTAAGTCGCTCTGGTTAAGAGCGTCTGCTAAATGACTAAAATGTAAATGTAAATGTAAATGCTTTCTGAGACAGGTGCCTTGGGATTTAGTATAAAGGTACCCGAATCCGGCTGTTAAAGGAGCCCCAAATTAAGTAAGGCCTGGCCATTTAGTTTGTTTTTACCTGTTATTTAATATTTGTTGGTGGTGTAAATACAGATTTATTTTGTGGGGTCTTTATATTTTGGTTTAAGTGGGTTTTTCACAGGTTAGAAAGGATGCACCTTAAAGGGCACACAAATTACATTTTCTGAAGTATCTATTGTCAGAGTTTTGGTTGCACACATGTCAATTCTCTGGATAGAAATCTGCTGAAAAACCCAATGTGATCCTGATACACAAAATTGTTGAAATGTTTGAAATATATTTAAATAATGTTTAAAACATGACCCCCTCCTTAGGACCATCTGGCAGAACTCCCAGAATTTGTTCTATAAATTAAGATAGGAGATGGTGCCAGACACATGCCGGAACCAATCCTATGAACTATGCCTATGTAAATTGTCTGTAACAGTATATAAGGGATCTAACAGGACCCAAAGCATACTGCCAAAGCAATGCTGTAATCGCCGCCAAAGGTGCTTCGACAAAGTATTGACTCAGAGGTGTGAATACTTATGTAAATGAGATATTTCTGTATTTCATTTTCAGTAAATGTGCTAGATTTGTCTGGTGGCAGCTGCTGGCAGCTCTTGTGGAGGTATCTCTATATGTGTGCTTGCATGCGTGTGTAGATGTGTGCGTGCATGTGTGTGTGTACATGTTTGCATGATTGTTTGTGTATGTGTGTGCTTGCGTGTTTGTGTGTGATGGCTTGAGTGTGTGTTTGTGTGTGTGTTTTTTAAACCTGGTAATTCATTTTAAAAATTGAGCTGGGAGATGGTTGCCAGTTTTGCCACTTCCGAGGGACAGGGCGCCAAGACGGGAAACACAAATCCCCAACTCTGATTCAGATGGGATACTGTTTCACGGGCCGTTTGGTGTATAGAGATTATAGTGATGCCGCAGGCAGAAGTGTTTTTCATTTGAAGTAATATCCCTGTTCTGCTACTGTAAACAGAAGGATGATCATTGAGAAAATGACAAGGCTTTGCCCCCCTGTAATTTCTCTGTCTGTGTTCTCCCTTTTTTACTGTCACTCTTCTCTACAAGCTCTCTCCCTCTCTCTCTGTTTCTCTCGCTCTCACGCTCTCTGCTTCAAAAAGACAGATTAACTGTTCATTTACAAACATAAATATATGCATTATTTTCTGCTTTTGGCTTGTATGACAAAGAGAGAAGAAACGTCTTTGGTTTGGCAACACACACATTATAAGTGATTTCAATAGAGCCTTCTCCATTTAGATTGTTTTATACTGTTCAATCTTACTTCAACCCCCCAAAAAATTCAGCATTTTCATAAATTTCATAAAGTCCTGCATTTTTGTCATCATTTCCACACTGTGCCACGCAGGGCTGCATGATATCGGCAAACAATCTAGGCCTAGTTTACTGGTGAACTGTTGGAATCATGGAAATATAATAATTATTGTAATTCAACAGTTGTAAAATAGTGGGCAGCACTTTGAATGCATTGTTGTTTTAAATGACAACAAATTAATAATCCAAGGAGTATTTATTGTGACAGGGTAGGAACCAAAGTGCTGGTCAGTGTTTCACAGGGGACCCTATACGATGTTACATTACATGTTTTCTCATGTAGCTAGCCAGCTTTCTCTCTAGCTAACATATTCATGCTTAGCCCACTCCCTCTCTGATGTAGAAGATACCGTTTCACAAACATCATGCTGATCTAGGACTACACTAGCACTGGTATCAGGCTGTACTAGCTAGCTATGTTTGCTCTGACACTGATTACATTTAGCTAGCTATCTGGCTTACTATTGATTAGCATTAGCAGCTAACACAATTTATTTTAACCACAACGTGCTAAGAAAAGACAAACTAGCTGTTTGCAGACAGTAAGATAGCTACAAAAACGAATAGTGTAATTCAGAAGAGGCTGGTGGGAGGAGCTATAGTAGGACAGGCTCATTGTAATGGCTGGAATGGAAAATGTGGAACGGTATCAGACATATAAAAACCACATGTCTCACTCCATTCCATTAATTCCATTCCAGCCATTACAATGAGCCGGTCCTCCTATAGCTCCTCCCACCAGCCTCCACTGGTGTAATTATAGAACGGTTTCACCAACATCTTGTTGCGTCTGACCATGCAAAATGCAGAGTGAATGGCAAGTAAAGTGCTCGTGACTCCATGGTCGAGCAACAACATGTTTTCCTTGAGTGACAGGGGGAAGGGCTTGGTGTGGGAAGCGGCATGCAGGAGGACAGGGAGCGATGCGACTTGCAAGTAGCAGGGTTGGGGGGGTAACTTTGCACTTGGCTAGCTAACAGTAGCTGCTAGGGGTAAGTCATAACCTACATTTGTGTTTTATTTTTACATATTGGTAGCTAGAGTCGTTCAAAGAATTCGGGACATGGGTGACTAGTTAACGTTAGTTTTGCTCTCTCTGTGTGTTCGTGCCGTGAAAGGAGGGGTTTCTTCTTTGTCTGAAAGCAATGGCTAGCTAGTATGCTAACTATTCTAGCTAACTAACTGGTTGAATAAGTTGACGACGGACTCGCTCAAGCTGTCGGGACTAACACACAACGTTAGACACGGACACGAACGATCTGCTTGGCGTGTTGACACACTGGTGGTTTGTTGTGGCCGAGTATTGGTGCTAAACCGTGCATGTCCGGCATGCTAGCTGGCTGTGGCGTCTTATGACTAGGTGCCCTGGACGATTTTCACGGAAGAATACTGTACCTAGTTAGCTAGCTGAATAAACTAAGTTAGTCTATTCCTAGAAAACATTGAACTGCTGTAGTTTACAACAATTATAGTTTCTGAGGTGGAAGTTGGGAGAGTTATATTTGGGTGTTGTGGTGAGGGAGGCCCCGCTCTCTCCTTCCCCAGATGTTTAGTTAATTTCCTTCCGATCTCCTTTGCATTATTGTAGCCATTTTCTGCAGCCTGTCAACTATGCCTCTGCCTATCCCTGTTCTCTACTCTAAGCACAGGCTATACAAACGCCTCACACCGCGTGGCTGCTGCCTCTCTAACCTGGTGGTCCCTGCACGCACCACCCACGTGGAGTTCCAGGTCTCAGGCAGCCTCTGGAACTGCCGTTCTGCTGCCAACAAGGCAGAGTTCATCTCAGCCTATGCTACCCTCCAGTCCCTCGACTTCTTGGCGCTGACGGAAACATGGATTACCACTGAAAACACTGCTACTCCTACTGCTCTCTCCTCGTCTGACCATGTGTTCTCGCATACCCCGAGAGTATCTGGTCAGCGGGGTGGTGGCACAGGAATCCTCATCTCTCCCAAATGGACATTCTCTATTTTTCCCCTGACCCATCTGTCTATCTCCTCATTTGAATTCCATGCTGTCACAGTCACTAGCCCATTTAAGCTTAATATCCTTGTCATCTATCGCCCTCCAGGTTCCCTTGGAGAGTTCATCAATGAGCTTGACACATTGATAAGTTCCTTTCCTGATGATGGCTCACCCCTCACAGTTCTGGGGGACTTCAACCTCCCTACGTCTACCTTTGACTAATTTCTCTCTGCCTCCTTCTTTCCACTCCTCTCCTCTTTTGACCTCACCCTCTCACCATCCCCCCCCTACTCACAAGGCAGGCAATACGCTTGACCTCATCTTTACTAGATGCTGTTCTTCTACTAATCTCACTGCAACTCCCCTCCATGTCTCCGACCACTACTTTGTATCCTTTTCTCTCTCGCTCTCCTCCAACACTACTCACTCTGCCCCTACTCAGATGGTAATGCGCCGTCGCAACCTTCGCTCTCTCTCTCCCGCTACTCTCTCCTCTTCCATCCTATCATCTCTTCCCTCTGCTCAATCCTTCTCCCTCCAATCTCCTGATTCTGCCTCCTCAACCCACCTCTCCTCCCTTTCTGCATCCTTTGACTCTCTATGTCCCCTATCCTCCCGGCCGGCTCGGTCCTCCCCTCCTGCTCCGTGGCTTGATGACTCATTGCGAGCTCACAGAACAGGGCTCCGGGCAGCCATGCGGAAATGGAGGAAAACTAGACTCCCTGCGGACCTGGCATCTTTTCACTCCCTCCTCTCTACATTTTCTTCATCTGTTTCTGCTGCTAAGGCCACTTTCTACCACTCTAAATTCCAAGCATCTGCCTCTAACCCTAGGAAGCTCTTTGCCACCTTCTCCTCCCTGCTGAATCCCCCACTGATGTCAACAACTACAGACCAGTATCCCTTCTTTCTTTTCTCTCCAAAACTCTTGAGCGTGCCGTCTTTAGCCAACTCTCTTGCTATCTCTCTCAGAATTACCTACTTGATCCAAACCAGTCAGGTTTCAAGACTGGTCATTCAACTGAGACTGCTCTTCTCTGTGTCACGGAGGCTCTCCGCACTGCTAAAGCTAACTCTCTCTCCTCTGTTCTTGTCCTTCTAGACCTGTCTGCTGCCTTTAATACTGTAAACCATCAGATCCTCCTCTCCACCCTCTCCGAGCTGGGCATCTCCGGCGCGGCTCACTCTTAGATTGTGTCCTACCTGACCGGTCGCTCCTACCAAGTGGCGTGGCGAGAAGCTGTCTCCGCACCACGTGCTCTCACCACTGGTGTCCCCCAGGGCTCAGTTCTAGGCCCTCTCCTATTCTCGCTATACACCAAGTCACTTGGCTCTGTCATATCCTCACATGGCCTCTCCTATCATTGCTACGCAGACGACACACAACTAATCTTCTCCTTTCCCCCTTCTGATAACCAGGTGGCGAATCGCATCTCTGCATGTCTGGCAGACATATCAGTATGGATGACGGATCAACACCTCAAGCTGAACCTTGGCAAGACGGAGCTGCTCTTCCTCCCGGGGAAGGACTGCCCGTTCCATGATCTCGCCATCACGGTTGACAACTCCGTTGTGTCCTCCTCCCAGAGTGCGAAGAGCCTTGGCGTGACCCTGGACAACACCCTGTCGTTCTCCGCTAACATCAAGGCGGTGACCCAATCCTGTAGGCTCTACAACATTCGGAGAGTATGACCCTGCCTTACACAGGAAGCGGCAAAGGTCTTAATCCAGGCACTTGTCATCTCCCGTCTGGATTACTGCAACTCGCTGTTGGCTGGGCTCCCTGCCTGTGCCATTAAACCCCTACAACTCATCCAGAATGCCGCTGCCCGTCTGGTGTTCAACCTTCCCAAGATCTCTCACGTCACCCCGCTCCTCCGCACACTACACTGGCTTCCAGTTGAAGCTCGCATCTGCTACAAGACCATGGTGCTTGCCTACAGAGCTGTGAGGGGAACGGCACCTCCGTACCTTCAGGCTCTGATCAGTCCCTACACCCAAATGAGGGCATTGCGTTCCTCCACCTCTGGCCTGCTGGCTCCCCTACCTCTGCTGAAGCACAGTTCCCGCTCAGCCCAGTCAAAACTGTTTGCTGCTCTGGCACCCCAATGGTGGAACAAGCTCCCTCACGATGCCAGGACAGCGGAGTCACTCACCACCTTCCGGAGACATTTGAAACCCCACCTCTTTAAGGAACACCTGGGATAGGATAAAGTAGTCCTTCTAACCCCCCCCCCCCCCCCACAAAAAAAAATCCCACTGGCTATAAGGTGAATGCACCAATTTGTAAGTCGCTCTGGATAAGAGCGTCTACTAAATGACGTAAATGTAAATGATCAGTTACATGAAATCTGATTACAAAAGAACTGTAACTGTAATCAGTTACGTTACTAGCAAAAATATTGTAACGTGATTATAGATACTTTTGAAAAACTTGATGATTACTTATTGGATTACTTTTTAATTCAGAAAGGATGTTTGCGGGAAAAAAAATACATTTAGACACCTTTCTGTTTTCTCAATGACATTCAATTCAGCATTGAAAAAAGGTGCAGGTTTAAGTTTGTTCCACCTGAGTGAGTCTGAACACAATTCAGAGACCACTATGATGACACACCAAATGCATTTGATGGATCCTTTTGGTTTTCTTCTAATGCCTCTTAAGGGGAAAGTAATCTAAAAGTAACTGCAATTAATCAGATTACGTCACTGAGTTTGGGTAATCCAAAAGTTACGTAACTGATTACAATTCTGGACGGGTAATTAGTAACTGTAATGGATTACGTTTAGAAAGTAGCCTGCCCAATCCTGGCAAGTAGCAAATGGAGTAAACTATAAAAATGGACATTACATGTGCCGGAGTTGCTTATCACATTTAACAAACCAAACATTGAAATGCCGTTATAGAACAACCATAAAGTAAAAACCCAAACCAGTCCATGCATCAATACCAGTATATAGTCAAATATACCACCCAGCCCTACCATAACTACAGAGTATTACAAAGCAATTTGACATTTGCCTTTGATGGCTTTGTGTATGTCTGAAGAGGATTCATTTCTATGTTGCCCAACTCATTCTATCATATTCAATGCAATTTACCACGGCCACATGATTCATGGGTCCTGTCTGGCTCAGTTGGTAGCGTATGGCATGTATGTAGGTTCAATTCCTGTATTGGATGGCCTTTTCTAGATTGTAATGTTATATTGTAAGGATATGGAACATGGACAGTATAAAAAAAAAAAGTGCATCAAAGCAGGAGTGCTGATCTAGGATCAGTTGATCCTTTTAGATTAAAATAAATGGACAGGGGGGACATGATCTGCACTCCTACTCTGTGACACGTTATGTGCCCAACACTTTTCATGAACTTTAAAATATTGTTTGTGTACATGTACTTTGTTTACAAACATCGGAGCAAAAAAAAGCTTACATTTTGTGTTCTGATGGGGTATGACAGTTGAAGTTATATTCTTCAAGAATCAAAGGGTACGTATCATTAATTTAGAAGTCCAAAAATGGATGTAGCAACTGCAGATTGCCCTTTTAAGCAGTAGTCATCAACTCTGGTCCTGGAGAGCTACAGGGTCTGCATACTCCCTCCCCTGTCTCTATTACACCTGTTTAAGATAATCATGATAATCATGGTAATCAGCTATTGAATTAGATACATAATGATGCTGTGACTCGTTTCTGTTTTCTAACAAATAAACAAAAACTCTAACAACACCAAAATAGAACTCTTGATCCGCTGGGCGTTTTTATTTGTCATAATTAATCTGCAGAGAAATGGCGGTTGTTTCGGTGATTGAAAAGCTGCACTGTCGTGGCAATTAGTGCTGGATCTGGGTGGGTTACTTTATTTGTTTAACAAATTGTTATTGAGCTTGCAGGAAGGGAGACATGAGTATTCAACAGCAGGAGAATCAGTCTCTAATTTGGGCTGCAGATGCAGAAATCAATGAGGGAGAGATAGACAAAAGACTAAGCGAGGAAAGAGAACAATAACAACCGATGACTCAAAGGTATTTGGAGGGGAAGATATGATAGATGAGTGAAGAGTGAAGGAGAGAGATGGAGGGTTTGGGCAGAGTTGTCACAGGAAGGTGACAATGACAGAAAAGGGAAGAGAGATTGAGGGCTTAGAACTTTATCAGTACAGTGCACATTCTTTGGATGCCTTTTTTTAAAAATGTTATACGTCTGTGAGTCATAGCTTATATATTTTAGGAGATGTTTCTGTGTGTAGGGTTATTCAGCAGATGTGGATGTGTGTGTGGCTTTATTTAGCGCCATGTCGAGCTAAAAGGTCAGGCTGTAATCACAGATATAAACATCAGTCTGCCCCAGCTCAGCCACACCTCCGTCCAGGACACAAAGCTGCACATCAACAGGAATAGAATGTCAGCCAGATTTTAAGTGCTGGTTGCACATTATAAGGCTAGACTCAGCCCTGAATCAGATTAGAAGGGTCCCCTTCATTCCCTCAGTTCCCTCCCACAGACAAGGTCAAACACAACAAACAAACAGACTGGAGAATGCCGTTTTTGGAAGGAGGAATGTTTCACAACACATTCAGGTGTGTGTTAGTGGACGTGTTTAACTATACTTGTGGGGACCAGAAGTACCCACAAGTTGACCAACTGGGGACATTTTCTTAGTCCCCACAAGGTCAAATGCTGTTTCTAGGGGGTTTAGGGTTTAAGGTTAGAATTAGTTTTAGGGTTAGAATTAGGTTTAGGGTTAGGGTTAGGAGCTAGTGTTCATTTTAGGGTTACGGTTAGGAGCTAGGGTTAGGTTTAGGGTTAGGGTTAAGGTTAGGTTTTCAGGTTAAGATTAGGGTTAGGGTTAAGGTTAGGGTTAGGGTAAGGATATGGGTTAGGGATTGGTTTAGGGTTAGTAGTTAGGGAATATAGGATTTTGTATGGGACTGAATTGTGTGTCCCCACAAGATAAGTTATACAAGACTGTGTGAGTGTGTGTGAGTGTGTGTGTGTGTGTGTGTGTGTTAACTTTAGGAAAGAAGTGGTTGATGGTACCCTGAAATCATCTTTGCCGTATGCATGTAAACTTTTCACAGTCTTTGCCTAAGGAGACAGCTCAGAAAATGAAGAAATACATCTCAGCACCAAAATATGTCATCCAAAAAGTTCTACGTTTGACTCATCTGTTCATAGAACATTCCAGGTGCTTCTTGACAAACTTGAGTCAACTTATAGGATGAGATGGGTCCCATTATGTCTGGTGAAAACCAAACACTGCATTCCACAGTAAGAACCTCATACCAATGGTCAAGCATGGTGGTGGTAGTGTGATGGTTTGGGGATGCTTTGCTGCCTCAGGACCTGGATGACTTGCCTTAATAGAAGGAACCATGAATTCTGGTCTGTATCAGTGAATTCTACAGGAGAATGTCAGGCCATCCGTCTGTGAGCTGAAGGTGAAGCGCAGCTTGGCCATGCAGCAAGACAATGATCCAAAACACACAATCAAGTCTACATGAAAATGGCTAAGAAGCAACACATTTTAAGTTTTGGAAAGGCCTGATCAAAGTCCAGACCTAATCCGAATTGAGATGATGTGGCAGGACTTGAAACGAGCAGTTCATGCTTAAAAACAAACAAATGTAGCTGAGTTAAAGCAGTTCTGCATCCAAGAGTGGGTCAAAATTCCTCCACAGCGACGTGAGAGACTGATCAACAACTACAGGAAGCATTTGGTTGCAGTCATTGCAGCTAAAGGTGGCACAACCAGTTATTGAGTGTAAGGGGGCAATTACTTTTTCACACAGGGGAATTGGGTGTTGCATAACTTTGTTAATTAAATAAATAAAATAAGTATCATTTTATTTTTGTTATTTGTAAACTCAGGTTCCCTTTATCTAAGGGGAACCTGAGTTTACGGCAGGTAGCTTAGTGGTTAAGAGCGTTGTGCCAGTAACCGAAAGGTCACTGGTTCTAATCCCCGAGCCGCCTAGGTGAAAAATCTGTCGATGTGCCCTTGAGCAAGGCACTTAATCCTACTTGCTCCTGTAAGTCGCTCTGGATAAGAGCGTCTGCTAAATGACTCAAATGTAAATGTAATATTAGGTTTTGGTTGAAGATCTGATAACATTCAGTATCACAAATATGCAAAAGTAGAGAACATCAGAAAGGGGGCAAATAACTTTTTTACGGCGCTGAATGTTCAGGTTACCTCAGGTGAAAGAGAACCCATGCTCAACTCAAGGAGAAAACAAGTGAAGTGAATGAAAGAAGAATGCTGTGTGCTTTTGGTTGGTTTTTAGTGCGACTAGCAGATGCATGGGTTTTGTAATTTTAGCCATCTAGCCCATAAACAATGCATCTTTGTTGTGCCATCCATCCTCACGCTGCATGCCTGACTGAAGTCCTTTCACAGTGCTGGCAAACGAAACACTTGACAAAACGATGGAGGCAATGTTTACCCTTGCATAAAATATCAATCACCGTCTACACCGCATTATATCACCACAGAGAGAGAGAGAGAGCGGGAGAAAAAAAAAAAAGAGAGATTGAGAGAGAAAGAAAGAAAGAACTAACAAATGATCTAGTGGATATACTGTATTACGTTCTTCCCTTGTATCCTAGATACTGTAGTCATGGCCCCAAAAAATATAAAGTCTGAAAAATAAACGAGGAACACTGTCCATTTCAAATATGTATAACAAGGATCCAAGGTTGTCACATGGTCACGAAACCCACGTGGTCCTCCTGGTTTAGCTAACAATCATCAAAATACATTTGTATCCAAATAAAATGGTTTTCAATCTAATTTTGGTATTTTATGCTTTCACTCCTATCTCTTTGCTGTCAGAAAAGCATCTAAGTTCCACTCCAGTAGGTAATAGTCAGAAAGAGGAACATGAGCTGAATTCTAAGATCTACACTAGTGTTGGGAGCAGAAGAGGAAACACAGAGGGAGGGAGAGAGGGTAGTATCCGTGGTCGCGCAACATGTGAAAGCAGTGAAGGTGTATACTATCTGGAAAGCATGGTCCGTGGCTAAAGGTAATATCATTCCTGTTTAGTGGCATCATACTATCCATACATACTTTAAACGGTTCCCTGTCAGTGGAAGCTCATAATAATGGCTGAAATGGAATGGTATCAAAAACATGGTTTCCATGGTTTCCATGTGTTTGATACCATTCCATTTACTCCATTCCATCCATTCCACTCTATTCCAGCCATGATGATGAGCCGTCCTCCCCTCAGCAGGCTCCACTGTTCCCTGTACAATTCCATGATGCTTCAGTTGCGCGTGCATACTGCTGTAGAGAATACCTTAGGTCTATTACTATTGCTCCTTCAGTTTATTCCTCTACTGCTATGCTGATGTCTCCATTGTAATTCTCTGAAGATTTGACTATTGCCATCTTCCCCAATTCCCTCTGTGTTTATATCCAGTTATGTTCATAAATTGACTCATAGAAGAGCACACAAGCACTCGCTGACAAAATACACCACAGTAAGGGATGTGTAATGGTGTGTGTGTGTGTGTGTGCGTGTACACTTTAGCCTGTGTGTACAATATATATTTAGACAAAGTGGCAGGGGAGGATGGGGGTAATTTAGTGAAGAGGGATTTTTGTCCATCTCAATACCTGGACACATATATCTTCAATCTGCTCCATTTACCCCCCCCCCCCCCCCCCCGACTCCAGTGCTTATTATATTTGCGCATCCACTGTGCACTCTGAGCCCTAATGGAGTAGCTCCGGTGCCAAAATGGAATGGCTGCATGCTTGTTTAACACAGAGCCTTTCATTTCCTTCCTCCCCAATACTAGCTATGAAGGAAGACAAGATGACAGCGAGAGAGAAAGAAAGAGAGAGAAAGAGAGAGAGAGCTGGAGAGATGGAGAGAGAGAGTGAGGAGACAGAGAGAGAGAGAGAGCATAGGAGATAGAGGAGAGAGAGAAAGAGAGAGAGAGAGGCAGTGAGCTCATGGGCTCCGGAGTTCTTCTGCAAAAAGATAGAATTAGAGTTAGATAAATGAAGATAAACGTGATTTTTTTCGCAAGGACTTATACAGGATATTAACCTCAACATCAAAACCTTCAATCCAAATCAAAATTCCATACCTAAAACCTTGATTTTGGGCAAAATTACCTGAAAGGACTATTACTACCAAGGACTATCAAGAAAAAAAATCTTCTAACAAACCAAAACCTGCAGAAGCAACACAGCAGAACCTGGAAATACCATCCAACACAAAACTGAGCGAGTAATGTTCAGTCTGAACCTACTTCTGAAACCAAAAAGTAAAAGACAATAATCTCTAGGTAATTTTGTTATATCAAGCTTAATAAATAAGGCTACTAAGCTACCAAGCTGCTAGGACAGAACTGACCTGAACTGGCTGCAACTTCAATTAGCACGGATGTGTGAGGTGAGAGGTGTGAAAACTCTTGAGCCTAACAATGGCAGGAGAGTTCCACAGCCGGGATCAAAGAGAGTGCACAGCAGGAAAAGCTCTCTCTCGGTGACGACTCCCCTATTCTGAGTGAGTCTGATCACACCTCTTCAAACTGTCCTGCAGATGAGGATAGTCACCCCACCAGTACTGAACACACCCAGGTCCCACAACTGCACTGCTCCTACATCATTGAGAGGGATACATTCACAGAGCTGGAGAGAGACATGATGGAGCTCAGAGAGCTAGTCCACACAATCCATACAGAACAAACCCACAAAACAGACCAGCACAACAACACCTTCCCCAACAAGACCCGGAGGGCAGAAGGTGGAGATGGACGGCTGTCTGAGAGAGCTGGCTGCTCTACGGACTGAGGTGAGAGAACTTAAAGAGGCACACATGACACTGAAGGAGGGGGTCAGAAAGCTGAGGTATGACAGAGAGCAGGACACTCCCCCAGAGAAGCCAGCAGAGCAGCCCACCTCAGACCCGGACCACAACCTCAACACCACAATGGGACAGACAACACAGGACCCACCAACCCAACAGACTCCCCAACAGCTCCAGGGCATGCCTAGTGTTTGGGCACCAGAGTTGAGTCACTTTGTGTTTGGGAAAAAGTGGACCCTCTTGAATGTATTTGCCATTTGAGTCAATGGCTGACAGCTCTCCTGATTGCCCTCTTGACAACCCCCACACATCCACTGAGGACACACAAAAGCCAGAGATTGTGCCCCTCATTGACTCAAATGGCAAATACATTCAAGAGGGTCCACTTTTTCCCAAACACAAAGTGACTAAACTCTGGTGCCCAAACACTAGGCATGCCCTGGAGCTGTTGTCAGAGGACAGACTAGGGAACCCCAGGAAAGGGTGGCCACAGCACTCAAGGGAGTAATTGAAAAGCATCACCAGCCACACCCCAACCAGCTAAGACCACCCCAAGCAAACCCACGCCACAACCTATATATAGGCCACCCATATCAGACCTATGCCCCTTCTGCCCACCCCAATGCCCCCCGCCCCTGCGGCAAGGACCTCAACATGACAGCAGGACATATGCCCAGGCCGTGAGCAGATCAACAGGCCCAACCCCCACTATTACAACCGCCCAAGCACCATCCTGAGACCTAAGAGGTATGTATCAGATGCTCAACATGCTCTGCTCACACCTACTGTAATGGTCCGAGCCTAAACCACACGAAAACAACACTAGACACTATGGAACTCAAAGCTTTTACTATCTCATCCTGGAACATTCAAGGTATGAGGTCATCTGCCTTTGGTCCTCTGTAGCTCAATTGGTAGAGCATGGCGCTTGTAACGCCAGCGTAGTGGGTTCGATCCCCGGGACCACCCATATGTAAAAATGTATGCACACATGACTGTAAGTCACTTTGGATAAAAGCGTCTCCTAAATGGCATAGTATTGTTATTAAAGAACAGGAACCCAGACTTCATCAAAGAAATTGGAAATACAGACATTGTCATCCTACAAGAAACATGGTATAAAGGAGACGGACCCACTGGTTGCCCTCTAGGTTACAGAGAGCTGGTAGTCCCATCCACCAAACTACCAGGTGTGAAACAGGGAAGAGACTAAGGGGGTATGCTAATTTGGTATAGAGCAGACCTAATCCACTTTATTAAATTAGTCGAAACAGGAGCATTTTTAAATTTGGCTAGAAATTAATACGAAAATTATCTTAACAGAGATAAATGTCCTCCTGTGTGCTACTTATATCCCCCCAACAGAATCCCCATACTTTAACGATGACAGCTTCTCAATCCTAGAGGGGGAGATCAACCATTTCCAGGCCCAGGGACATGTACTGGTCTGTGGCGACCTAAATGCCAGAACTGGACAAGAACCTGACACCCTCAGCACACAGGGGGACAAACACCTACCTGGAGGTGACAGCATTCCCTCCCCCATATGCCCCCCTAGACACAACTACGACAATATAACCAACTCCTGCAGCTCTGTCGGACGTTGGCTATGTACATGGTCAATGGTAGGCTTGAAAGAGGACTCCTACGGTAGGTACACATGTAGCTCATTTCTTGGCAGTAGTACTGTAGACTACTTTATCACTGACCTCAAACCAGAGCCTCTTACAGCATTCACAGTCAGTCCACTGACACCCCTATCAGATCACAGCAGAATCACACTCTACTTGAACAGAGCTATGGTCAATCATGAGGCATCAAAGACAAAGGAACTGAATAATATTAAGAAATGCTATAGATGGAGGGAAAGTAGTGTGGAAATCTACCAAAAAACTATTAGGCAACAACAAATTAAATCCCTTCTAGACAATTTCCTGGACAAAATGTGTCACTGTAATAGTGAAGGTGTAAACTTGGCAGTAGAAAATCTAAACAGTATATTTGACCTCTCAGCTTCCCTATCAAATCAAAAAATCTCTAACAGAAAACCAAGTAGACAACCTAAGAAAATTAACAACAATGACAAATGGTTTGATGAAGAATGCAAAAACCTAAGAAAGAAATTGAGAAACCTATCCAACCAAAAACATAGAGACCCAGAAAACCTGAGCCTTCACTATGGTGAAATACTAAAACAATACAGAAATACACTACGGAAAAAGAAGGAACACTTCTGGGAAAATTGGAATACTCTAAACAAACAACAACACGAATAGTTATCTTTCCAAAATGGAGATGTATGGATAAACCACTTCTCCAATCTTTTTGGCTCTATAAAAAAGAAAAAACAGCAAAAACATATACCGTACAAGTCAAAAGTTTGGACACACCTACTCTTGAAACACACACAGACACACGCACGCATGCACACACACACACATAGCATTTTGTCATAATGACTTTGTAGTGAATGAGTGTATCAATTCAGCCATTAATAATTCCTAAAAGTCTAAGCAGTTTGGGGATGGGGGGGGGGGGGGGGGGGGGGATTGTTGGTTATACTATGGATCATTTAGTTATATGATTTTGAATTTTAGGACCCCGTCAGGTATCAAAAATTAAAATTTAAATTTAAAGAAAACATATATATATTTTACAATTTTATCCCTGATGTCCTTACACAGCTCTCTGGTCTTGGCCATTGTGGAGAGGTTGGAGTCTGTTTGATTGAGTGTTTGGACAGGTGCCTTTTATACAGGTAACGAGTTCAAACAGGTGCAGTTAGTACAGGTAATGAGTGGAGAACTGGAGGGCTTCTTAAAGAAAAACTAACAGGTCTGTGAGAGCCGGAATTCTTACTGGTTGGTAGGTGATCAAATACTTATGTCATGCAATAAAATGCAAATTAATTACTTAAAAATCATACAATGTGATTTTCTGGATTTAATATTTAGATTCCGTCTCTCATAGTTGAAGTGTACCTATGATAAAAATTACCGACCTCTACATGCTTTGTAAGTAGGAAAACCTGCAAAATCGGCAGTGTATCAAATACTTGTTCTCCCCACTGTATATATATATACAGTACGTGCCAAAAGTTTGGACACCTACTCATTCAAGGGTTTTTCTTTATTTTTTACTATTTTCTACATTGTATAGTGAAGACATCAAAACTACGAAATAACACATATGGAATATCCTCTGTGTACAACGTATTGTATGCAGAGCAGAATTAGGCCGATACCCGTTAATGATAAAAATCCAGAAATGAGCCGTTAAATTCTACAACTACCTAAAAGGAAGCGATTCCCAAACCTTCCGTAACAAAGCCATCACCTACAGAGAAATGAACCTAAGCAAGCTGGTCCTGGGGCTCTGTTCACAAACACAAACAGACCCCACAGAGCCCCATGACAGCAACACAATTAGACCCAACCAAATCATGAGAAAACAAACATATAATTACTTGACACATTGGAAAGAATTTACAAAAAAACTGAGCAAACTAGAATGCTATTTGGCTCTAAACAGGGAGTACACAGTGGCAGAATACCTGACGACTGTGACTGACCCGAAATTAAGGAAATCTATGTACAGACTCAGTGAACGTAGCCTTGCTATTGAGAAAGGCCACAGTAGGCAGACCTGGCTCTCAAGAGAAGACAGGCTATGTGCACACTGCCCACAAAATGAGGTGGAAACTGAGCTGTACTTCCTAACTTGGCCAATTAGGCCTTCCTAATTGACCTGGCCCAGGTATCCTGGATGGATATAGATCTCATTCCATCAGTAGAGGATGCCTGGTTGTTCTTTAAAAGTAATTTCCTCTCAATCTTAAATAAACATGCCCCATTCAAAAAAATACAGAACTAAGAATAGATATAGCCCCTGGTTCTCCTCAGACTTGACTGCCCTTGACCAGCACAAAAACATCCTGTGGCATACTGCATTAGCATCAAATAGCCCCCACGATATGCAACTTTTCATGGAAGTTAGGAACCAATATACACAAGCAGTTAGGAAAGCAAAGGCTAACTTTTTCAAACAGAAATGTGCATCCTGTAGCACTGACTCCAAAAAGTTTTGGGACACTGTAAAGTCCATGGAGAATAAGAGCACTTCCTCCCAGCTGCCCACTGCACTGAGGCTAGGAAACACTATCACCACCGATAAATCTACAATAATCGAGAATTTCAACAAGCATTTTGCTACGGCTGGCCATGCTTTCCACCTGGCTACCACTACCCAGGCCACCAGCTCTGCACCCTCCGCTGCAACTTGCCATTGCCCCCCCCCCCCGCTTCTCCTTCACACAAATTCAGACAGCTGATGTTCTGAAAGAGCTGCAAAATCTGGACCCCAACAAATCATCTGGGCTAGACAATCTGGACCCTTTCTTTCTAAAACTAGCTGCCGAAATTGTCGCAACCCCCTATTACTAGCCTGTTCAACCTCTCTTTCGTAACGTCTGAGATCCCCAGAGATTGGAAAGCTGCCGCGGTCATCCCCCTCTTCAAAGGGGGTGACACTCTAGATCCAAATTGTGACAGACCTATATCCATCCTGCCCTGCCTTTCGAAAGTTTTTGAAAGCCAAATTAACAAACAGATCACCGACCATTTCGAATCCCACGGTACCTTCTCCGCTATGCAATCCGGTTTCCGAGCTGGTCGTGGGTGCACCTCAGCCACGCTCAAGGTCCTAAACGATATTATAACTACGATCGATAATAGACAGTACTGTGCAGCCGTCTTCATCGACCTGGCCAAGGCTATCGACTCTGTCAACCACCGCATTCTTATTGGCAGACTAAATAGCCTTGGTTTCTCAAATGACTGCCTCTCCTGGTTCACCAACTACTTCTCAGATAGAGTTCAATGTGTCAAATCGGAGGGCCTGTTGTCTGGACCTATGGCAGTCTCTATGGGGGTTCCACAGGGTTCAATTCTTGGGCCGACTCTTTTCTCTGTGTATATCAATAATGTCGCTCTTGCTGCTGGTGACTCTCAGATCCACCTCTACGCAGATGACAACATTTTGTATACATCTGGCCCCATGGGCGGTGTGTTCAATAGGGCGATATGGGCGACGCACTGCCAAACGGGAAAAGGAAGGGATTTTTTTTCTAATCAATTATATCACGGCAACAGTAGTTATCAGTGTTCACGTCTGATCTGCCAGCCACTAAATATCAAATCAGGCTAAAGTCGTGCTTCAAATGGCCCCGCCCGTTTTTGGGGCGATTTCAGTCAAGTTGAAAATCGCCCAGAAGTCTCTCATAGCCTGTCATGTAAAATCTATTTTTTTCAAATTTCAAAGCTTTCAATACATTCTCTATGGGTGTCTGTGGGCATGCACTTACGCGCTTTCGTCATACGTGACGTAACCATGAACGTAACTAAGACAATGGCGGCTAGCAGCGTCTCTGTTGTGACCTGCAGTGTGGCGTTATTTTATGTTTTTAATTTGTAGACTTAGTTTACAAACATTCTGCAAACATTCTGCTTTGAACTGATCTTTCGGTTTTGGACTGATCTTGTTGATCGTGTACATACCCGCTACGAACGGACTAAATAATGAAAACGCTGCAGGCAGCTGTAATCCCAATACAGCTGGGAGACTTGGCTGGATGACAGAGTCCCGGACAGAGAAGTGGAGCCGGCCACCTTCACCCTGGTCAGAGCGGACCGCGATCCTGGTAAGAGAGCGACTCTGTACCCCGACATTGAACTGCTTTCTGTGTCATTGCGACCTTACTATCAATTCAATTCAATTTAAGGGCTTTATTGGCATGGGAAACGTGTGTTAACATTGCCAAAGCAAGGGAAGTAGATAGTAAACAAAAGTGAAATAAACAATAAATATTAACAGTAAACATTACACTCAGAAGTTTCAAAAGAATAAAGACATTTCAAATGTCATATTATGTATATATACAGTGTTGTTACAATGTGCAAATAGTTAAAGTACAAATGGGAAAATAAATAAACATAAATATGGGTTGTATTTACAATGGTGTTTGTTCTTCACTGGTTGCCCTTTTCTTGTGGCAACAGGTCACAAATCTTGCAGCTGTGATGGCACACTGTGGTTTTTCACCCAGTAGATAAGGGAGTTTATCAAAATTGGGTTTGTTTTCGAATTCTTTGTGGATCGCTGTAATCTGAGGGAAATATGTGTCTCTAATATGGTCATACATTTGGCAGGAGGTTAGGAAGTGCAGCTCAGTTTCCACCTCATTTTGTGGGCAGTGTGCACATAGCCTGTCTTCTCTTGAGAGCCAGGTCTGCCTACGGCGGCCTTTCTCAATAGCAAGGCTATGGTCACTGAGTCTGTACATAGTCAAAGCTTTCCTTAAGTTTGGGTCAGTCACAGTGGTCAGGTATTCTGCCACTGTGTACTCTCTGTTTAGGGCCAAATAGCATTCTAGTTTGCTCTGTTTTTTTGTTTGTTCTTTCCAATGTGTCAAGTAATTCTCTTTTTGTTTTCTCATGATTTGGTTGGGTCTAATTGTGTTGTTGTTGTTGTTGTTGTTGTTGTTGTTGTTGTTGTTGTTGTTGTTGTTGTCCTGGGGCTGTGTGGGGTCTGTTTGTGTTTGTGAACAGAGGCCCAGGACAAGCTTACTTAGGGGACTCTTCTCCAAGTTCATCTCTCTGTAGGTGATGGCTTTGTTATGGAAGGTTTGGGAATCGCTTCCTTTTAAGTGGTTACTATCTGCCCCGTGAGTTCCCCCAATTGTTTGTTACCGTTGTGTACTGTTGATAATCACAAGTTTACTGGAGAACTGAGACCAAGTAGAGACTTTGGACAGGGTGGATATGGTATAATAAAGGCAGTTTATTCAGAGGTAAAGATATCTGGAATCGCGTTCACGGACTCGTTCGTGCACGCGAGTAAAGTAAAAGTGTCCTGTCTTAGGTCAGCTAGGATCACCACTCCTTGGCCACCTGCTGACAAGATAGGACTCTTTTGTCCATTGTTATAGGATAGGAACAGAAACAAACGCCCAACACA